>NC_051127.1:12424479-12499373 GCF_014839805.1 Manduca sexta
GTGTTGTCGTAAAATAGAAATATTTTAGGGGGAAAGTAATTTACGTTGAAAGTTATATAATTCTTAATGTTGTTTCTTGTTTGAAAAAAATGTTTTCCCTAATTGTTTTCGGAGTTATTGTACTTCGTGTAGTAAGAGTTTTATTATATGAATTGTTGAGGAGCTTGTTCTGAGTTGCGTTCGGGTGTAAGTAGATGTATGATCAATGCCGGCATAATTTTAGCAACTGTCAAGCGTTGTATCGTTTTCATGTTTGGATTCGACAATATTTACTATCAGGCCACACACACTTGTTTAAAAACGTCCAAAACTTGATCGCGTAAATCGCAATTCCATTTTAATATTTACATTGAAATCATTGCATAAACGAAACGTTTCGAATTCGTTTGCCGATTCAATAGAGTATTCGATAGTGGAATGAGGCTCGGATAAATAATTACATACATTTTGAAATCGGGCCCTGTAAACGTGCCATTATTATGAACGTTTCGTTGATTAAAAGTGTACCCGATGTTCTCTAACAATTGACAACATTTCAAAATGTTAACGTGACTAAAACAAAAATAACGTTTCTTAATTTTTCTACTCTGAGTTCGATTATGTATTTTTAATATTTTTAATAGTTAATTTTGAAGAAAAAATTAAAAGCCGAAAATGCTTGATGACGTCATACATACGGTTGAATGGAGTAGTTCCTTGGTCCACCCTAATATTGATTTAAAAAGCTAGTACACCGTCATTCGTCAATGCCAAATGTCAATAATTTTAGATCTAGTTTCATAAAATATAAACATTTGAGTATGTTGAAAAAATAAAATATTGTCAATTGTAAGAATCAAGTAGATAATGTCTAAATTGTTAACCGTACAGAGGGTCATTTTGACAAGACAGTAATAAATGAGATCACACACTACTCATCTTTACCTCTGTTAACATTTTGTCAAAAACCGCGAATAATGAATGTTAGCATCAAAAATCTCGGTTTTACTTTTTGATTGGTAATTTTGCAATTTAGTGTGAATATGGCGTCTGCGTGTGTGTATTTCTGACTGAAGGTGTGATTGATGCTGTGACGAATTCTCTTAGAATAGTAGTAGTGGCATTAGGGCGTATAAAATTAAAATCACTTCTTATTAATATTTATTTTGTTCGAAACTTACACTATTTTATTTTACATCTACGATTCGAGTAACTTATTAAACTGTTATTTTCAAGAATATAAGCATAATATGGTTTCATTTAGTAACGCAATGTTAAAATTACCCTGTATATTCAAGTAATACAACAGTGCAATACTATTAAATGAATTCGCAAGTATTATAAAAACACTATATACATTATTTGCTTAAAGCTAATTTCTAAAGAACACACAATAAGGGAATACAAAAGAAAACTTTTATATAGACAAACGCTGTTGCTCGTAGTCTAGACTATCCATCACACTGTCTGGCGGTAATGTATACCACTTATTACATTAATGTATAAAAACTACAAGCTAGGTGAGAATCTTTTATACTAAGGATACACTAATATACGATTTATTTATCGTATCGAAACGTATGCGTGGCCGACTTATAGTTTAACAACGGCATTAAAATGATGATTGATTTTTATTTGCAGTAAATTATTTATTAAATAACACTACAATAAGTTATTCGAACTGTAGATGTAAAATAAAAATGTATTGTGTAGTAGTGTTGTGTAATGCATACATCCATGCACCATCATATTCGTACTAAACTATTAAATGATAAAAATATCAGAAAAGGATCAGGATTTTTCGAAATATTCTTTATACTTGCATGATTTTTCGCACAATGCTCACAGAGGCAAAGTCATGAGGTTTTATTTATTAAAGCAATGTCAAAATGACTCTATATAAAGCAAAGTGAGTCTTGCTACTTCTGTTTTGCCACTGACATTATATATAATACTAGCGACCCGTCCTGGCGTCGCCTAGGCAGAATATCAGGGCCTTAAACCAACTCCATAACAAATTGCCCGTGATTTCAACCGAGCAAAAGTTTTTCCGAGATCAGAGTCCTCCATTACAGTTATCCGGGATAAAAGTAGCCTATGTCCTTCCAGAGCCTCAAACTATCTCTGTACCAAACTTGATCCGAAACCGATTTAGTGGTTTCACTGTCAGCGCTCCGGTCACGTCAAAAAAAATCGGGGATAAAAATTAGCCTAAGTCATTACTAGGGTCTCAAACTATCTCCATATCAAATTTCATGGAAATCCAGTCAGTAGATTTTGAGTTTATTTGGTTCAGACAGATAAACACGACGAGGGACTTTGTTTTAAATGTATGCAGGGATTTGCACTAGCCAAGGACAACTAGTAGAGACTGCCTATAGCATTAACTCCGCCTGTATAACAAAACAATAAAGTGTGTCAGTAAATAATCCATTAAGATTAAAAGCACAGCGCCGAAGAGTCATATTATGATAAGTGGGTTTTGCTGGCAGGATACAATTTATATCCGCTCGTATAGCAACCATGGTACACAAGGTGTTAAAACCTGCCAAAGTGACCTACGTAAGTGTGTCGCGTTCCGGGATCAGCTTGTGTATATCCGGTTCCAACAGGCCGGCATAATTGTGTTGACTGACGAAGGATAATCATCTCTCGTCATTCGACATTCTATTGGACCTCACATCTTAACATCAGGTGCAGTGGGGTCATTGCTGTATACGCATAAAAAAGAAATTGAGTGGAACCTATATCCAAATGACACAGTTCAATAAATCTTCACCAGTACTAGAATCCAACCCTGAATCACATAGTATTAATTCTAAGTAACTTCATGGACTCAAAAAGCAATGCATACTCAATATAAATGCTGTAGAGATTATTGACCGTCTCGGTGGCGTAGTATTATGGTACGACTGTAGTGCTGAGGGACTGCAAAAGTTCAATCCCCGGGTCGGCAAAAGTGACGTTGGGTTTTTCACTCATTATCAGCCTGGAGTCTGGAATTTGTGCCCGATATGGCGATAGGCTTGCTCCCTATCACATCATGGGACGGGATACACTTGGCGAAAAGTGAGTGCAAAAATTGCGCCTCTCAATAGCCCTTCGTGGATAAAAAAGGTGTGTGTGTGTGCGTGGGAGTCTGTGTGTGTAGTAAACATTATTATGCACGTGACTCCAGTGTTATAAATAAAGTTGTATTTTCGTTCGGGGCATCCGCGAGCAATGAATGCGTGTCCTTTGTCAGATAAATTGCTGAGGAGTTAGTTACTTGTTTATGCTCGGTTGTTTTTATTTCTCTTGAATTAATGTCATTTTTAATTTCGTTTTTATTTCATTATTTGTTTTGTTTTTATATGTTCGTAAAACCAAATGTAATATACGGTACGAATGTTATTACACTCTACGCCCGTTGGTCTAGGTAAATGGGTACGCGGTCGGTCAAATTAGGCCTAACGGAGACTGGGTTTTTCCATCTTAAAAATACTCAGTCGCAGCTCAAGTTCAGAAGTCGGCGTTGTGATACTCGTGCATAGCAAAGCACGTAAAGCCGTTGGTCCCTGCGCCTGATCTCTCTCCCGGTCATGTCGGATTGCCTCTCACCGGCCTATGAAAGTGAAGGAACAGAGTGTGCACCTGTGAATTGCGTACACACTTGTGCACTATAATATTTCCTGCGTACTTGGCTGACCTCCGTTGAGATTGGCCGCCGTGACCGAAATTCGGTTAGGAAGGAATCAATCAACCATTTGGACACTAATTAATCATATAGATTAAATGATGTTACAACAATTATGCATAATAAGAATAATAACATATAACATGTTATGCTTATATACTCAACGTTTTTATATCTAGAACTTTAATTGGAAATACGCATAACTGGTTCTTGTGAACTGGAGGAACTCTCTCCTCTATAACTGAGTTCGAGGTGTTATTCGCATCAATCCTTTGACTGTAAGATTGCCATTTTGAATAAAAGGCGTGTCAAGAGTACCCCAAAGATGCGGGAATGCTGATTGACAAATGAAAAACTGAAGGAAGTATGCCAGAATCGTGCAAAGTGGTAATCTATAGTAGCTAAACATAGTAATTGAATAATTTTATAACCATTTGAAGCTAGCATTATTAATTACGTTTAGATATTCTTCCTTTGGTATCTCGTTAATACTAAATAAATTCGGAACAAAGTCTTTTGGATTATTATTATTACGTTAAAATAGCGGCGATAGCCTAGTTGGTTGTGGAACGGACTGCCAAGACGAATGTCCGCAGGTTCAAATCCCAAGGGCACACACTTCTGACTTTTCTAAAAAATCATGTGTGTATTCTTTATGAATTTATCGTTCACTTTAACGGTGAAGGAAAACATCTTGAAAACCTGCACATCTAGAAGTTCTCTATAGAATTTCGAAGGCGTGTGAAGTCTACCAATCCGCACTAGGCCAGCGTGGTGGACTAGGGCCTATTCCCTCTCAGTAGTAGAGGAGGCCCGTGCTCAGCAGTGGGCAAGTATAAAATACAGGGCTGATATTATTATTATTACGTTAAAAAAAAATCGTTTCTACATAATGTCCGTCCGATTATAACTTGTTTTGTGTGTAATAAAATAAAAATTAACTGCTCTATCGCTATGTGATACAAATGATATTATATTATGGAGGAAATCACATAACATCAAGTGACTCACATGCTCGTTTATGTGCATGTGACTGCACTGAGTTCGATAATCAAAGGCAAGATATTAGGACCCATAATGCACATAATTTAGATATTATACTGTTAATTTTAGACGATATTTCCGATTTATCTTACATTAAATCTGTAATGTATTTCGCGCATATTCTATTAGTAGATTACAGGCGGTTTATGTTAGAGTTATGTTGTGGTTTCATTAATATACCTGCTTCTGATTTAGATCAAGCGGCGAGCTGTATTGAGAATATCTAGCTGATTTTATGCGTAGTTTTGTTTGTGTATCCGGTGCTGATAGATGCATAGATAACTCGGTATTATAGGCAGACAAAGAAGTATTAAAATGTTTACATTGTACAATACGCGTTATCTAAACGATCGATTCAATATTATTATGCGAAACATTTACATATAGGCTCGCGCCATTGTCTGCAAAGGGTTCTGTAGAGACGTCAGAGAGCCTAAATGGCCACAAATTCCAGTCCTAGGAAAGAAATATTTTGATTAATAGTGTATCATTGATGGCCGACCCTGGAATTACATTTCTATTACTGGTGTTAAGTCTCTCATATGTGAGAGTCCGTCTGGGTCTATTTCTACCGCCAAACAGGAGTGTGTAGTTACTGTTGTGTTCGGGTTTGAAGAGCATTGTAGCCAGTGTAACTACTGAACATAATAAGACTTAAAATCTCATGTCTCAGGATGACGAGTGCAGTGGAATATCAAACAATACTTTGTAATTCAAGGTGTTGTCAACACCATCGGTGTTACTGCTGTTTATGGGCGGTCGTACTGTTTACCAGCAGGCAAACGGCAGGCTCGTCTCAACATTCAAAGCAATAAAAAAAATGAAACGAGAAAGTTAAGGCGTTAACGTGTAGGGAGTCAATTTAAAAATTCTTATTTACTTGTTTAAAATCATACAAAAAAATTATTTCCATGATCGCTTAGCTAAAACTTGTCGCACCAATAAGTTAACGTAGTTATACAATTATAATACAATATAATATAATATGAGTCCTGTCCTGAATTATAATACAGGATTATAGTATATATACTGTCCCACTGCTGGGCACGAGCCTCCTCTAATACTACGGAGAGGATTAGGCCTTAGTATGCCACACTGGCCAAGTGCGGATTGGTAGACTTCACACACACCCTTAAAATTCCGATAGAGAATTTCTCAGGTATGCAGGTTTTCTCACGATGTTTTCCTTCATCGTTAAGGCAATAAAATTAGTAGAGGAAAAATTAATACCAAACAATCTTCTCATATCTAAAATAACCATAAGTTAATTATTTATCTTGAAAATAATAAATTTCTCTTCATTTCCGATAGTTTAGTTGAACGTGTATGAAGACTAGGCGTGCGTGCGGTGTTCATTACGACGTGTGGTTTGTTAGGCCTGCAGCTGACACCATGTCTTACAACATACATAGGATTTCTCACATATGAGGGGCATGTTAGAGATGGTACTTCATCTTCCTATACTGGTATATCTTTGTAGTGTAAAGGCCGATTCCAATTAAAGATGCAAGTATTAATATTTGATCCAATGGGTAGGATAAACATATGAATGCAATAGTAAGCATTTGCAAAA
Organism: Manduca sexta; assembly: GCF_014839805.1. Lineage (NCBI taxonomy): Eukaryota > Metazoa > Arthropoda > Insecta > Lepidoptera > Sphingidae > Manduca > Manduca sexta. The sequence continues at coordinate 12,430,752 of NC_051127.1, forward strand.
AAAAAAAATGGTCCATTTTTGTAATCGATCAGAAGTTATTAAGATCGTTAAGGTTATTAGAATTTAATTCTAAAAAAAGACAATAAAGTCACTTACATGGGACGAACATAACGAAAAATAAGTAATAATTGTTAATGTACCTAATTATAACATACCAAATATCCAAATCATTAAACAGTCTCTGCATTTACTTTTAAGATATGATGATGGCATGATTTTCTTTACCTCAGCTAACATTCCGCCAAAAATATCAATGAATAACGAATATTTTCACCAAAAAACCCAATTTTAGTTTTCTGATTTATGACCATTTTGTAATTTAGTGCGAATATGGCGAGTGTGTGTGTATTTTTGACTGAAAGTGTGATAGCCGCTACAACAATTTATATTAAAATAAGTAAAATTACTTTTATTGGTACTTACTTGTTTTGTTTGAAACTTACACTTTTTTATTTTACATTTATTGTCCGAGTAATTACACAGTGTTAATTTCAAGAAGTATGTTTCATTTAGCAACGCAATGGCAAAATGAAATTTTTGTAAGATTTTCTGTTCAACATGTGAAGAGTCTACGTAAGAAATGGAACTACATATCACTGGTAGAGTCAATAATAGCTTTGTTCCTTCTGTGAATGAATTTATTCTGGTCTACCGGACACCCTGCGAAACTAATGCAAAGTATATCCGTGAGATGAATGTTAAGGGCCTCGAATCATTTTAAATGCGTTAGTTAGTTTGATGTGGGTTTAATTTAATATTCTGTCCTAGAACTTGGAATATGATAAAAATATCTAGTACAAGAAGAGTCAATAGTGGGTGTTGATTAGTAAATAATCAGCTGTTATTTTCTAGATGGCGCTGGCTTCTACCTACAGTGTTTTAGGGACTTTTGTAACGGGAAAGGGTAATTGCGAGCGAAGTCGCACTGACACCTAGTCCATACATACATATTACGAAATAATGTCCCCTTTTCTGTCTGTCTGTATGTTATCGATTTTCTCAAAATTTACTAATCAGATTTTTATGAAATTTGAGATGGAGATAGTTTACCCCCTGGGAAGGTTATAGGTAACTTTGTATCCCGGAAGAATATATATCAGTACTTTTATCCCAGAAAACTCTTTCACGCGGGCGAAGTCGCGAGCAAAAGCTAGTTATTTATAAAATAAAAAGTATTTGTATTTCTACTCGCTTGTTTGTTTATATTTGGCAGACATATCTCATTTTTTTGTGACATAACTATCATCTACAAACTAGACCTTTAGTAGACTATATTCTCAAGGGAATAACATAGTACCAGATCTTAATATGAACATTGGCTATAGTTGCGGCTGAGCGTCTTATATTAACCTAATTGGCCGACTCTAGACTCGGTAGTCAATATTGTAGGAGCTATAGAATCTTGTTGACGAGCCAATGGTCTGATGCAATTGGACCTGTGTTGATTGTCTATCGATTGTCCTAAGTATAAGTCTTGAGGGAGTAAGATTATACAGGATAGATATTACGTTGTTAAATCAAACCATGAATCGGTGGCCAAGGGTAAATATTTCAAAAGGTGATCCGAGGTAAAAAATATTGCCGTAGTTAACATATCGCGGTCAATTTAACTAAAAAAAATCTAAGACGAACATGAATTAAACTAAAAGTGAAGTCGGTAGGAATCGGTTTGTATAGATGCTTCGCCGCTGCCATGTATGTATATTTTTGGAAATAACGCTTTCAAATAAGTTACTCGTATTCCAGATGAAAAATAAATAAATATTAAGTTTCGAACAAAGTAAATACCAATGAAAAGTGATTTTAATTTTTACGCGCCCTTAGTCATGACTATTATCCGAAAGAATTTGTCTCAGCGGTAATGTCACACTTCAGTCAGAAATACACTCACGCACACCATATTCGCACTAAGCTACAAAATAATTAGAGAATTAAAAGTGGTGAAAATGTGCGTTATAAATGGAGGATTTTTGGCACATTTTTACTAGAGGCAAAGGCGAGGATGCTGTTCATTCATTAACTCAATGTAAAAATGACCTTGTAGTAGGCATAAAGAAGTATTCATTAGTTACGATTCCCTGCTTGTCTACATGTTTATAAATGTTCATTTATACATTTGTGTAACTTTATGAAAGCAGTACACTGCTGACCAACACCAATAAAAAAAAAATACATATAAAATTATTGCTAACATCAAAATATACATTTTAATGAGCCTTCGCACAATATTTACTAAGCAATTCGTACATTTTTTGTTACAAAGCTTTAGTATACAAACGTAGTGCCAAAATATCATTAGCATTGTTTACAGAAAGGTTTACGTGCCGTACGCTTTGTGCGCAGCTCTGATGGACCGTTATGAGGGCAAAATATAATTGTTGAGGGCCCAATAACGTTTTTTAAACGGACACCGCAGAATGACTTCACACCACCTGATGGTAAATGGACAATTAATACTTCCAACTCCCTATTTTTCTGTTTGATTAATTTCGTGGTGGGATAAAGATAGATTAGTGTATCTTAAAACTCGTTGAGTTTCACCACTCGGTGCCATTATATGCGTACTATTGCTTATTTTGGCTTACAAGAGTTGAAGGGTGGTATGGGAAAGTCTCTGATGATAAATGGAGTGGAGTAAGAAAGAAAGAGAAAGAGAATAGTGTGGTCTGGAAAAAGAAACCGGATACACATATGCATGAACCTGCCTTCTGTGGCCTGTGGAGGGTTCTACAACTTGTGTACGTTGGTTGCAACCCGGATGAATATAAACATATTGATTACCACAGTATAATACATATTTTCAATCAGTCTTCTTACAATTGCCAGCTAAACTAAGTAACCAATAAGAATACAATAATGTTTAAGAAATTAGGCACCGACTTCAAAAGATTTTTAATGTGCATATAAACATACAAACAAATTGGAAAGTTTACTTTACTTGTGTATTCATATCATATTAATCCGTATATCAAGTTAATTAAAAAAATGTGGGTATAATAGATATTTTAATTCACATGTAATTCTAATTACAAATAATTTGAATTCGTCGTTGATAATAAATTATAATTTTTATCACATTCAAAATGAATTTGTTACGTAAAATTTATTTATACCATTAAATAAATAATAAAAATTCAAAGTACTGAATAGTACTATGTACTTTAACCTAGTTGTCACATAGAAAACAATCTCAATTTAATATTACGTGGCGATTTAAATTCAATTCCTATATTATTCTTGACCAAGACAATTTTAAACTACTACATTTGACAATATATTCCTATCATTTCCATCATACCTGTTAAACATTGTAAGCTCTTTATTACGTACTAGCTTTTGCCCGCGGCTCCGCCCGCGTTATACAGTTTTTCAGGCTAAAGTTTTCCGTTATAAAAGTAGTAGTTTCCCGGGAGCCTCTCAAACTGTCTCCATACCAAATTTCATCTTAATACGTTGGGTAGTTTTTGAGTTTAACACGTTCAGGCAGACAGATGCAGCGGGGACTTTGTTTTATAATATATTTTTAGAACTTTTAAGAGGAATAATCCCGTCATACATCATTGTTGCATAACTTTAACCGTTTACGCAGCGCACGCAACGGAAGCTCTCAAAACTAATAATTTTTCCCCGTTTTTGCAACATGTTTCATTACTGCTCCGCTCCGATTGGTCATAGCGTGATGATATATAGCCTATAGCACTCCAGGAACAAAGGGCTATCCAACACAAAAAGATTTTTACAGTTCAAACACGGTAGTTCCTGAGATTAGCCATTACTGCTCCGCTCCTATTAGTCATAGCGTGATGATATATAGCCTATAGCACTCCAGGAACAAAGTGCTATCCAACACAAAAATATTTTTTTCAGATCGATCTGATAGTTCCTGAGATTAGCCATTACTGCTCCGCTCCTATTGGTCATAGCGTGATGATATATACCCCATAGTAATCCACGAACAAAGAACTATCCAACACAAAAATATTTTTTCAGTTTGAACCGGTAGTTCCTGAGATTAGCCATTACTGCTCCGCTCCTATTGGTCATAGCGTGATGATATATAGCCTATAGCACTACACTAATAAAGAGCTATCCAACACAAAAATAATTTTTCAGTTCGAACCGGTAGTTCCTGAGATTAGTCATTACTGCTCCGCTCCTATTGGTCATAGCGTGATGATATATAGCCTATAGCACTCCACGAATAAAGGGCTATCCAACACAAAAGAATTTTTCAGTTTGGACCGGTAGTTCCTGAGATTAGCCATTACTGCCCCGCTCCTATTGGGTATAGCGTGATGATATATAGCCTATAGCACTCCACGAACAAAGGGCTATCCAACGCAAAAAGAATTTTTCAATTTGGAGTGGTAGTTCCTGAGATTAGCGCGTTCAAACAAACAAACAAACAAACAAACAAACAAACAAACTCTTCAGCTTTATATAATAGTCTAGAAGTATAGATAATGATTTCTTATGTTTACGCGTATGTTGGACATTTAAATTAAACTATTTTACGGATTTTATCGCGGGGGGACTTCATGGTCCTCCCCGTGACCATGAAGACTGCAAAGTCTTCGAAACGTCGGGAGAAAAGTAAAATATTAAAACCGCGATAAAATCCGTAAAATAGTTTAATTTAAATGTCCTTTATGTAATTAAATAATAGCGGCTCAAATGTCCTTACTATTCCTGGTTCTTAAAAACATGACGCCAAGGTCCTCATTAGCAAGAAAAAATGCCTGCTATACAATTGACGGCTGGTAAAAGACAAAGACATTAAGCAAGATGGCGATAATAAGAGGGCTCGGTCTAATCATAAAATCCTTTTCGGCTGCTCGTCCTCTACACTGAGGGAACAAAGTTGGTTGATGCTTGCTTGTTTAAAAAGGTTCTAGTCTTAGTTATAAAAAGAAAAAATTATAGATATAGAACGCAAAGTTTTTTTTTGCGTAATAAAATTAAACTATTTTTTTGGGTTTTATCGCGGGTTTTGTATTTTAATATTTTTTTATGTAGATAATAATTAGGTAAGATTATATAAGCGTAATGTTCGAAATTTTGCTTTTGTTTACTGATATATGTTTGATTTAAAATAAAAATTCTTTCGTAAAAAAAGTGTTTCACCTTTAAATTAATTTAAAAAGTAATCCTACGTTTATTAAAATGTTGATCGTTTAAACACGTTTTCTTGGTGTGTATTGCACAATATTTATTGACCGTCTATAAAAAATGTTGATGTAAGCCGACAGATGTGCCACGTAATTTAACAGACAAAAAGTTACAATAGTTCGTAATTGATTTGGACAGCTAAAAGCTTTGCCCTCTAAGGATAATTTTATACGATCGAAAATATAACATAGTGGCACACACGTTAGGAAACTTTAATAAAAAACATGTCATAAAAATCAATCATACAGATACGTTGAAAAAATTATAATGAAAAAAAAAAGGTATTGTTTGTAAAAATAGTGGTATATAGCCAAATTATTTATTATATAATCGTTATTCAATGATTTCGTACGTTAAGTAGTTCATATTATCTTCAACCTGCTCAATATTATGTTTTAGATTTTAATTAAATATGTTGTCAGTGGTAAATTATTATAATATTATTGCTTTGAATGTTATATTATACTGCTGTTTGTGTACCGTATTACAAATAAATAATTTAAATTGAGTAAAGCAAAAATGAACAACCGCAAGTTGCGTATAAATTATACATTTAAAACTCATTTATTTCTCATACGCCGCGTTCATAAACCATGCATGAAAATGCGTTTCAGCCCTTCAAGCTCACAAAGTAGCTGGTTAATATTATTGCAAAATATCAAAATTATTCGAGCGCGCTATGCGGCGCGGAATCTAATTTTGCTGAAACAAAATGAAGGCAGCTCTGTATTACCCGGTAGGTATTGTCATGGCAATACCTGCGGTTGGCAAAGCGTCTCCACTAATGAATGAACGAAATTAACCCCAATATTATGCTGCAAATTGAGGAGTGTCACATTTAAACAATCATGGCTCTCAATTTGCTTTGGAAATATTCCGGATTATTATCACAATTCAAGAATTTACTTTGTTCAATTGTAGGCGTCTTGTGCGGAATAATTGTATTAACTGATTTGAGGTTGACTTTAATATTCATAGTTGTAGGCGTGAATTCAGTTTAAAATTTTGTGATTTATAGTCTTATAAGAAAAATTGTATGTTTGAAAGACGACCACTTCGTCTAAACATGTCGCATGACATGTGTTTCGACGTTGGCGCTGTTTGCATCAAAAAAATTGGTTCCAAATTCAAAAAATCCTTGTCAATTATTATCTTTGAAAAATCCATGACTCCGTATTCCCATAATCGTCAATTAAAACTTCGGCATCGTGTTCAAATTTGAATCAGTCCCAAACTTAGGCACTGAAGTTCCAGTTGATTAATTTAGAAATTAGACCAATTTGTCAGTTAGTAGTGAAGTGAACACGAAATATTATTGCTCGATGCTATTTTGTACTAGGTAACTAATATGACAATTTATTGTTGGTAGGATATATTTTATATCCGCCTGGATAGCGACCACCGTACACAGGGTGTTAAAACCAACCATAAGTGTGTCGTAAGTGTGTCGCGTTCCGGAATCAGCCTGTGTATATCTGGTTCCAATAGGCTGACATAATTATGTGGACTGTCGAGGGATAATCATCTCTCATCAGTCGACATTATATTGGACCCCACCCCACTTACCATCAGGTACAGTGGAATCACTTCACCGTGGTGGTATAATAAAAAAAAAAAATATTGCCTCACATCATTTGAGTTGTGTTTTAGTTAGCCAGTGATCATGCCTTCCAGTCAGCTTGATAATGCTTGAAGATACGATTGTCATTTTTGTAAATCCTTGCCGCATCAGATCTCTTTTCATTCTCTTAGCTTAAACCATTAAATTATAATGACTTATTTACCAGAGTATATAAAATAATACACGATAACTAATTATTTTTTGTCTTTTATTTTTTATTTTATATAACGCTTCACTATATTATATTGTAGAACACTAATTGTGTCTCTTTGTTATCAGCAACACAATAAAAATAACAATATTAATTTTATTGTTTTTACATAGTAATCTCCGTTCATGGTTCCGAACATCGAGTTAGGAATAAAAACATACCAAGTATTACTAACATAGTAATTATGTATTGTACAACGTCCCATTACAGGACGAGGGCTTCCTGTATTATTTTAAGAGGACTCAGAGCTAATTCTAAACCTTTAAACTATTTTATTTTCATAACTACTTTTACAGTTATACGAAATATATAGGTATCTACTTACTACAATTTACAGGAGTATAATTTCGTCTAACATGCTCCCTAATGTTATTCCCGTGGGATCATTCACACCCCTATTTAAATGCCTGTACGGTAAACAACATAAATACAACGTATTTAGGTAAGAAAATACACGTGTGGGTTCAACTTAACGAAGGTTTGACGTGTATACGTTTAGAATACCGTGTACAGGCTACAATACAAAATTAGACTACCTTTGTACCTAGAGGCTACATTTTATGTTGTAGCTATAAGATAATGTGTTATATTTTAATTAAAAATTGTAATGAAAGTTTTTTTGTGTATCGGACTCTGCAGTCAACCTTGGGGGAAATCGGTGATCAGGAAATATAGGCTTCGCGATTGAGGTGACCCGAATGAAAAATGGGACGGAATATCGGGGAAGAGAAGTGTGCGGGAGGGATAAGTAACCATTTTAGGATGTGTGTAGGGGAAAAGGCTTGGAAATGTTCGCGAGCTCTCATAGACAATGTGTAGTTACAACTAAAAGGCATACACACAGAATTGTGTGCCATGTCCGTGGTAAATGTCCCCTGTGCATGGGTGTATGATGAAGAGTTAACATCGACCCATTACCCCATCGCAGGATATACAGACGAATATTGCAAAGACAATTCGTTGTATCATCATCAGGTATCAGGGAGGGGCGAATGTAGCCGTAGTGCCGTGTAGTGTTTTGTTCGTAGATTTCTTAAGACTAGTAAGATGAAGTCCCTGGGTATGTGTTTATAAGGAGCTAAAGTCAAGCTTCACTTTTGTTCCTTAGGGAACCGTCAGAATGTTATTATTTGCAAAGTCCAGTGAGAGATCACGTCATGTTAGTTTTTTGATCCTGCAAAAATGTATAACGTATTTTTTACTACTTAGACTTCAAAAGTTCATACATTTTGTACTTTAAATAGGTTTTGACTGTGATACATTTATTCTTGTATTAAACCAATAGTGGCTTATTTAAAACACAATATTTTTTAATGCAAATGCAGACTTACTATCGGTAGATAATAATGCCATGCAAAAATAATAAATTCCGGCATATCATCGTTTATTCCACGAAAAGATTATATTTATGGCGCCAAATTAATTTGAATTCCGAATACACCAATGCTTTGCTTATCTAATCTTTGACGACGGAAGCTCGTTCGTTCAGCCAATCGCGGTAATTGACTGCATTGAGTGAGAATCTTCAGAGCATTTTGACTCCAGTTTTGATCGTTAACCATCTCAGTTTTTCGCTAAAAGCACGCTCCAGCGCCATAATAAGCCACTTTGTTTTCATTCCATCTTCTACATATTTATGTAATCTATAAAAATGGGAATTAAAGTTGGCCAGTCTCAAAATATTGGTTTTGAGAATTAATTTTATATGCATGAAGTCTAACACGCTCCGCCCCCTAAAACCCCGGGCTTAGAAGGTCAGAATCAGGCTTAATAAATATCTACTTGCATAAGATGTAAGAGACTTGCTATTATGTCTGCCGTAGCTATTGTAATAAAATATTTATATCAGTAAATATGATGTCTACCCACGTAAAATTACTTTCCATGTCGTTCATACAACGGGTTATTATTAAAATATAGACATTCTAATGAGATACACGTAGACATGGCGTGTGACATGAATAAAAATAGAACGTAACAATATAATTTAAAAATTTTATAACCTTAAAACGATGCAATTAAACTAATGAAGAAAATATAACGTCTACATAAATAAATCAAAATTGGCAAGTGGCCTTTCGTTTGCCAGCAAATGCTTTTCACGAGATGTCATGTCAGAGATATTCTCGTAGTATGCGCTTTTTCAAGTCATCTTAGTAAATTTTAATTAGTGAAATACTTATGTTCTATGCGCCCGTAGATTTATTTCAAAAGGACGCTAAGGGTTTGGCTTCAGTTTAAATATTCGTGTTTTATAAGCATTCGTTTTATATCATATTTTAGAATACGGTAGGTACTTTTCTTGAAATGAGTTATTTAATATTTAATGAGCAAGGTGACGTAGTCAGTCGTGCGAAAAAAAAGAAAGAAAAAGGGCGCGAAACTGAACCGGCTGGCCAGCGGACTACTGCGTTGGACTTGGTGATACACTAATGCTTGCATTTTGCTTTGGATCGGACGAACGTTCACAATCGTTGCATTTCATTAGCTATATTTTTATGATCTTGCTTATTTGTTAGATAATTTGATCAAAATTGTCTTTATGTAAATTAGTTAAGTTTTTGTTTTAAATACTAAATACTATTTTAGTTCTCAGTGCTGATTTTTAAACAAATAAATGTTAAAACGCTAAATGTTTTGTATTTTTTTATGTTAGCATCGCTAGGCTTGGCTTAAATTTAAATCTAAATAGATCGACGCCATAAATATATTTGTTTAAAGTATGAATGGCCCTTCGGTTGGCTATTATCTCACATAATATCAGCGCGATTACTTGTCGGTTTTTATGCTAGGTGTTGCTCGTGTGAAAAAGCCTTTAACGCTACAAGTAGGGTTGCCAGATCCAGGCTGATCATTTCCTGGACATTTCTGGGGCCACGAACGGAATCAGAGTTTTGGTCTTTGGTCCGAGACTAAACTAAGTAGGAATTACCTAGAACTATTGGTTGATGAAAAAAAAAATACTTTTTTTGAAAAATCTTTTTCACTTCACCCGCACTCCGCGCTCCCCTCGCCTCTGGCTAATCGGCGAGCGACGCGAAGCGAGCCGCTCACCCCTCTCTTCGCTCACCTAACGCCGTGCGAGCACGCTGTTTGGTTTGACTTTTGCAGCCGTAGTATCGTAACTTTGTAAAAAAAATAGTATTTTTTCATTCCGGGACGGCAAAATAAAATTACTGGACACGGGACAACACGCAAAATTCCGGGACAATCCCGGAAATCCCGGCCATCTGGCAACCCTAGCTACAAGTCACTAAAACAATAGCGATACAGAATGTTATCTGGACGACACTATAATTTGAAAAAAAAAATTAGTATTTTCTACATATTACCGGGCTAAAAGTAGCTTATGTGCTATCCAGGATAATAATATGTTCTATCAGTGTACCAAATTCTATTCGAATCTGTTTACTTCTAACATCCAAACATTTCCACAAAAATTCTGATATATATTGACAACGTAAGAAGATATATATATATTTTTATGGCTTTAGTAGGCAAACGAGCAAGCGGCTCGCTTGATGGTAAGCAGCATCTGCCGTCCATGAACTTTGCAATGCCAGAGGCACAACCAAGGCTTTGCCTACCGGGAGGTGAGCTCTCTTTTTAAGCCTTGTTTAAAAAAGGACAAGTTCAAGACTATGATCTCGGGGAACACCGATGTAGGGAGTTTATTCCAAGATATGGCGAATAGGATTTTACAAGGTTCGCTGAAACCTTTAGCTTACAATCATCCGTATTGACTTTATTGTCTCTAACACATGATCCTTACCAACTATGATATTTATAGGCATTGAGGGTGATCCACTTAGTCGGTTTTGGGCCTATGATTAAAAAGGTAAATACAACGTATTACGAATAATTGTAAGAATGAATCACGCAGAGCTGCAGTCGTAATTTGTTTCTTTGTTTGGTATCGCCAGTTGATTTTATCGAATCGTGATACAAAACCTTTTTGAATTTTATGCCACCGTAATAAGGAACTTGCAATTTGCACTCTATGAACACAAAAGTATAGGTTAATTCGCTAGAAAAGAAAACGTGATCCATCATAGTCAGCTCTGCTTATTTATGTATGTTCGTACGTCCAAAAAAACGTGTAGCAACATAATTTATTCCTTTTACTATAATAAACATCTTGAAATATTTTTGTCACAAATTAGATCCCTTCCAATAAAATTGGTAAATAATTGGTAATATAATTTTGCTTTGAAACGTTAAGGTACTGTCGACGCCGCGTCAGATTTGATTTCCTAAATGCCTCCGAACCTTTTTCGTGAAAGGTTAGTGGACCCGCCTTATTGTTTTGCTCTCGAGGCAATCCCGACCCGTGGACCCTTGATACGCAAGATTGGAGGCCTGTTTCACAACTTTTGAGTAGTACTAAAGTAGAGTGACCGAAGACAGCCCTGTTCCTAATAAGGCCCACCATGTTTTAGTTTTTTTTTGTTTTGTAAGTAATGCGAGAACATACTATGTTTTTTGCTAGTTCTTTTATTATTATATGTAGTGTTACGTGGCAATACTTTATATTTCTTCATGAATTTTTTTTATAAAGATTTTAAAATTAAGTGGGCCATCAGTGGTTTCGTTACCTTACTCGTCACATAAGAGTATAACAAATCAAATACAAAAATCACCCTATAGTCCATGTTCTCAAATAAGTGGTAATAAAATGAGTAGTGTCTAGTGATTAATGTGGTAATTGTCAAAAAAAAATATATTTGAAACTTGTGAAACAAGCCCTAATTCTATAAGAATGACAAATATGGTAAAATTTCTTGGTGGTGACTCATGTTTGTTGGTTTTAGAGCTTATGTTTTTTAATGAAGATGACGTTCTCGGCTATACTCTAAAGTACGGTCGTATCTGACCTAAAATATGGTTGCTTTATAGAAAACACTGAGGTTTCACAGTATGTTCTTTGAATGAGCTAAACGTAATAGTTAGAGGATTTGTGCGCATAATGATGTCGGAAAACGCGCGTTGTTGGTGCGTATTAAATATGTCGTTGTGGCTTTCCTCATAGTAAGACAGTTAAGTTCTTACAATCATATTTTGCGCAAGAATTTCTAGATGCGTTGACGCAAGCGACCATATTTCAATAGTTCTATAATGCACAAGGAACTTGCAGCAAATTCTGCCAGCTTAAAAATTTACAGAAGTTAGCTTGACGTGATAGTTTACATGGTAAAGATCACTTGCGGAAGTAGATTTAGTAAGTTTTTATTTCTAATCTAAACCCCGCTTTAGGAATAGACAGCGTGCCAATTACTTTGAGAGCCGGTGTACGATTGCAGCAGATGAGGACCTTCTATTCCGGTTTTAGATCTTGTCATCGCTCGAGTGTATTTCGAGTCACAAAAAATATTTTTCTTTAGATTTCGGTCTGATATTTTCGTTGCTCATGTTGTGCTAACAATTTGAACAAAAAATATTTTATTTGTTTTCCATACGCTTGGAAATAGTTTTTGCAGTTCATTGTTTTTTGCCGGTTGCGGTAGCGTTATTGTGTGGATACATTCTATTTATACCATATTTCCGGGTCACGGGACCAATTAAATGTGGTTAGATTATATCAAATATCCCATTTAGTGTACACTACTATACAGATATCATTTCAACGAAGGATAAAAGGATATTTGCTTCTAATTGTTGTCCATTTTTAATATCTATGAACTTCTCTTTTAATATATATAACTTAAAATTATTAAGTATATTGTGTATTTGCTTCATTATTGTCCGCACAAAACACTTTTTATATTAAACAGTAACAATTTATATAATATCAAAAACGCCGTCTCGAAACTCTCATAAATATCAACAAAACGAGTGCACGTCATTATCTACGTCATTACTTTCAAAAGCATTTTAATTAATGTACCAGGTCCTAGGCTGAAAGACAACCATAGAAACGTATTTCTATCATATCCCAGTACCCGTCATTGCGGCGAATCTCTTTAAATTTTCATAATATTATGCGCCGCCACGAGAGCCGACGTAGAAAAGAAAATTCTTCTCTAATTAAAATACTTTAAGGGTTGTGAAAAGAATGTGCCTTGAAACCGAGATGTGTTCGGAATTACGAATCCTGTTTGTAATCAACATATCATGTAGTTATGGTTGGAGTAATGCAGCCTCGTCATTACCTTCATGTTTTTTTTACACAATTGTGGTATGCGACGAACGCGTTTATATTTTGGGATTTTGTGTTTTTACTCATCTTACTAATATTGCCTTGGGGTTTTGATTGTATTGCGAGCGTAGAACGACTCCCGTGTGGAGGTCTCGGGTTTGATGCCGAGGTAAGGTAAAGATGGAGTTTTCTGTTTAGTATGTAGAATATGATAAAGTATTAGATAAATGGGAATAAGATCGATCATTATTAAATGGGGCTATAGCTGGCGAAATACGGGTTACATCTCTGTTTACCATCAATAACGGGCGATGCTATACTTAAATATCAGTTTCCTGTTGTAAAATTCCGGGTTTGGTTACGAAGCCCAGAATTAAAACTTAGATGAGTAGAAGTTTAACTATTATTCATGACCGCACCTGCAAAGTTAGTTCAAACTTATCATTCGTTAGACTTAACAGGGCCATCTCTAGTAGAAGGCTTTCGGTTTGGCAGAAAATCAATGGCGCGAACAAAGACTAGCGCTTTGTAACCAGTACAGATGACACTATAGTTCATAAATCCTTGTTGAAAATAAATAAGGCGCCTCGTGGACGTTGTAAACTGATATACTGACAGTTGTTTAACATGTTCAGAAACTGTTTCATTGTACTAGTGTATTTCGTCAATAAGCTGTCAGTATTAAGAATGTAGAGATCGTGTTTTAAATAATTTGTATGTGTCTGGTAAAGTATATTTAGCTTGGAGATTGTGTTCTTGTACAGAAATCCGATTTAAAAAAAAAACCTAGAACATTTAACTCAATTCTAATGCATTCAAACGACGCGAATAGAATTATTGAGCGGGAAATTCGACAATAACGATCAAAATGTAATAAAACGCAAGAATACATTTCAAAATTGTTAAATAAATTTTATTTACTGTTCTGAATTTTCACACGTTAAAAAGAAGAATGATGTCATTTTCCAATTTTCACCCATTGCCTTCAATTTCCGCAGGCCCTCGAGGTTGCAAACCTGCGCTAACGAGAAAGGCTTTCATTTGCATTCTTTGTACATGCAGTAGGTACGCTTAGAGTGTGAAATTCGCATCGCGTTTACACTTCAATTTCAGTTTTTAATGGATTTTGGCTTTAAAGTCTTCATTCAGTGCAATTACTGAAGACATTCAAAATAACCGGTATGTGTTATAGGGGAGACAATTTTTTCGATTCATTTATTTATTTTTAGAAACTTATTAAAGCTCCAAAACGTAAAATTAGACAAAGATGCACGGCTGCGATAAATATGTCAAATGCATTAATAATAATGTTGCACTAGATGCTAGCTTATGCTTACGGCTCCACGCGCGTGACCTTTCTCTATATCTTAGTGTTTTTTTTTTTCCATAAATTTGTCCATTTATAATAAGGCAAGAAGGTTTAAGGAAACTTTAAAGGCCCATTTAATTTTAAAATCGAGTCTTTGGTAAAATTGCAACATATCACTACATATAAAATTTAATAACAAACAAACAAATAAAAAATAGTAGTTTGTTTTGTCCTACAACACAAAAAAACAAAAACATAGACGGTGGGCCTTGTTAGGCACCCATCTTCCTTCAGTCACACAACCTCTGTGGAAAAATTAAATGTTAAGTGACAACCCTATTTTTATAGTATGCTATTTGAAACCATATTAGGTTCTGAGATTTGATATAGCTAATGGCACATATCTGATTATAAACATTTGTCATATTTAAGTACCAATTGATGTCAATGGTTCTCAATAAATTTACAAATATATTTGTCTGTAGTCTTAGAATTATTATTAGGAAAACATTGTTACATTGACCGAGAATTAACCCTTGTTAGGTGAAGTAATTGATGTTAACTACTGTTCAATTATAGGGCTGTGAAATAACTATATTTGGCATCGTATTGTCACATTACTGCAGTAATTGTGTAGTAAATACTAATCCCCTTATTCATAGATTTTTTTATTTAGGGACGGACCATCGCTGTGATAGCAAGTTTGTTTTTCAGTGCCAACGGCATGGCAGCCTTCGTAATGCGTAGACATAGGGCCATTATGATTCGCTTATATTGAAATACAACTTTAATCTAGTTGGCTGTCAGATAAACAAAGCTGAGAAACAGACTTTTTATCGTAGCAATGCTCCGTCCTTAGATAAATAACGTTTATGAATAACGGGGTAAGTTTCTATCTAAAGCCAGCATATTTTAGGACTTTTTCTATTTGTGTGTATGTTCAGATAACTTTAACCAGCAAAATATTTTATGTTTTTCCCAGTATACAGTGGCGATGCGGGGTTTTTGGCGACCGAAAGCCCAGGACGAGAGCAAAAAAACAAAAAAAAAAAACATTTCAACAGAATAAAAAAACTACCACGCGTCCCGCAACTACATGTAAGACAAAATATATTATTATGAAAAAACAAAGTTTTAATTTTATAATGTTTTCATTTTAGAAATTTTGCCGTCCGCCTAAAAGTGCCACCCCTGCAGATCCAACGGTACCCTACTGCTTATATATGTTGCTGAGATATATTCATTCATTGTTATTGTTCGGAAATAAACAATTTCATTGCTTTAATGTAGGGTTGATCAATCTTTGGAACTAGGCGAAACGAAGAATTCAGATAAACGTGTTCCATTGGCGGTTCTTATTCTAATTACTTTAACACTTATGAAATCAAAATACTAAATTAAGAAATGGGAAAGGCAATTTTGCTGTATGATTCGTTCTTTCCACGGCACGCAACACTTTTTTAACTTTTCAAGTATTTTATGCTTGCACGGGCCATATTAAAGTCCTTAGCGAGCCATAATATGGCCCGCGGACGTGGGGCTGAGCAGTCTTGATCTAATGCTACATACACCAAAATCCATATCGACGAAACTGAATGTATCATCCATATTAAATCAAGGGTTGAAAGGCTAATTGACTCGAGCGACATTTTTATTTTATTTTATTAAAAAGGAACAGAAAACAGTTACACATTAAATAAGTAGAGGGTAAAATTACACATGTGCTGCATTAATAAACATGTAACAGAGTTTAACAGAAAACTTTACAAAGAAGCAACAAACGTCTATAAGTCATAAGTATGAGAAAATCTCAAGCCTGCGATATTCAGTTTAAAACACATTAGTAAAAAGTAAGTTATAAATTGATTTTTTAAATTTTTGCTTTGTAAGAGAGAAAATATCAACACTGGAAATACGTATTATAAATTTCGACGATTCGACGGGTAGGCGCACGAACCCCGGCATTGGTCTTGCATGCGTCCATGTGGAACAGCCTTGGCACGCGCACCTCCCGTCGCATAATAGGCCTAGGTACTATATAACATAACTTATTTGTTAAATCTATACAGTCAAATCTGTTATTGCATATACCATGTAGCATCATTGCAGTAATAAGCAAACAACTCGATTTTAGAGTAAGCATCTTGTGTTGAATTAATAGCTGCTCATACGGAACATTTGATCGAAAGGATTTATAATTAATAGCGCGCATAATTTTTTTCTGAACTATTTCTAATCTATCATTATACTTGACTCTATTTACTTGATTTTTTTGAATAATTTTAACTAGGTTAAAAAAACATAGACAAAAGTGATGATTTTAAATATGTATGAAAATTTGTGTCGCATAATATGTCGTTTGAGTCAATTAGTTTCTCAACCCTCGATATTAATATGAATGAGACGTTTAGTTTAAATGGTTGACGTGAGTTTTATTTAATTGAAACACTTCTAGCTTATGTTTACGTTCGTTTAATGATTACGCACTATGGCTGTGAGCCGTGAGGTTACAGCTTTGTCCTAGCAGCCTTTAATTATACTGTTTTTTTCTACAAACCGGTAAAACAGCGCCTATATATTATTGCTTCGCAACAGAAATGGATACAGGGCTGATAGAGATAAGAGCTTGTATGTGAAAACGCTTGAAATAATATCAACCGACGCCGCATTTTCCATGCCATTGTTAATTTTAATTATAAAGTTTAATACAAGAGCGGCAGCTGTGACGTTCTGCTTGTTAGTTAAAAATAATTGGTGTAGTTAGTAATTTTTGTATGGAATACACAAGTTAATTACAGTCGACAATGTGAAGTGGCTTTATGTTGAGTCAAGATATTTCATCGTTACGTTTGAAAAATTACTCATGTACAAAATTTACAGAGGATGTTTAATTAAAACTGACTTATGTCAGGTTCTCGTATTACTATTGTAACGTCATTAAAAAAGGATTTAATAAGGGTTATAAATTAAAACAGGATATAAGAAAGTATGCACGAAAGTATGAACGAGGCGATCGCCTAGTTTGTTGTGGAACGGACTGCTGAGACGAATGTTCGCAGGTCCAAATCCCAAGGGCACACACTACTGACTCTTCTAAAAAATTATGTGTGTTCTTTGTGTATTATCGCTTGCTTTGACGGTGAAGGAAAACATCGTGAGGAAACCTGCATACCTGAGAAATTCTCTATTAGGAATTTTCGAGGGTGTGTTAAGTCTACCAACCCGCACTAGGCCAGCGTGGTGGACTAAGGCCTAATCCCTCTCAGTAGTAGAGGAGGCTCGTGCCCAACAGTGGGACAGTATATACAGGGCTGATATTATTATAAGAAAGTATTCCTGATTAAATTCACAGCCTGTGAGGGAAACCTCAGTTACAATAATCTGGGTCTTGAACTAACAATTCAAGCTCTCTCTTTTGTAAAATTACAAATGTTGAAATAATTTTATAGAATCTTGTATTCTTAGCAACAGTTGAAATAAAATTTGAATTTAGAATGAATGTCTAAAATAACAATATGTTACTAATAAAAACAAATACAGCGTGCGAGGCGTTCCGTTTAACGTAAGTTATGTGGTTTTTAATTTGATAATTTGATTCTAATGATAAAATTTAATTTATATCCACAATAAAATAAAAAAAATATCTTTAGTAGTTTAAAATATTACAAGAAATGTAGTAGAGGTATTTAATATCATGATAACACATTTTATAATGAGATAATCATACATCAGGTTTTAAAATAAACTAAAAAAATATTGCTAAACAATCAGGGTTTACAGTAATCGAATTCAATATGTAAAGGGAATTTAGACTGTACGTTTTTATATCAAATCGAGTCAGATAACCAACAAGTTTGAATAAAAAGACCGACTTACTATAGTGATCCATAGGTGTCTATAAAAATACTACCCAAGTGCCCAACAGAAGCATTTTCTTGTGCAAATGGTAGCGGAATCGAAAATGCAAATATTGAACTATAGAAGAGGTATTACTTCTTCCACAATACTGAATAAAAAGCACGTGTTATGATTAATACATGAAGCATCGGAATGTTTGCCGGCAAACATGACAGCTACATGACATTTACGTGTGTCACGGGAATATAACCTTATATACTACATAATAAGGTAATTTTTCCGTGACACGCATAATGACATGTTTGCCGGCAAACATTCCGATGCTTTAAGTCTCAGTTTAAGGTTTCGTATGATTAGTTGGTTTCGACGTATACGTTTCGGAAGCTCGCCACCTGACCAGATAATTTAAACAGCTAATATACGAGAAATGTTGGGCCCGATGTCCAGAATAGCTCAATTTAAATTTTATTTGAAAAAGATGTCCAAAACGAGATTTTTTTGGAATTCGAATGCGAGAATTGCCCACTGATAAGTCCAATAGTGTTTGATATAGTTTTCTTTTGCAAACCGCTATAATATTTTTTAACTCGTTGTATGTATTCGCGTCCACGGGTCGTAACATTTCGTCGAACACAAGTCCGAGCATTTATTTCTGAAAGAAAAAAAAATAATTGTACTTCACAATTGCTTAACGTCTTAAAGGCGTGAATAAAAATGCTTATTTTAAAATTCTTATTACACATTACGCTTTTATCTCCGAAGCGGTAGGCAGGTACCAGGGCATCTACTTTTCGACAATGTAATCCGTCCCATAATGTAATAGGGGGCAAATCTATCACCACATCGGGCCCAATGGTACCCGGAACTCAAAGTGGTGTAGGACAACGCATGCAATGCAACGTCACCAAGCCAATAGAGATAAAATTCTTATCTCCTCAAATTAAAATTTTCACACTACGCTTACCGCTACTTTAAGCTATTTACCGCCAAATGGCTTAATTTAACGATAGGGTCAATGCCCGTCAAGTTTCGACGACTCATAAAATGTCACTTAATGACGTCCCGACTCAATCTCCTTCGGTTTATGCACTCGTAAGTGTTTAAAGTTCATTGGCACTAAACCTTCAGTTTACGACATTCGGACCATGGTTTAATAGCCCTTGATTATCGCGGATAACAAAGCTGGACTGTAAATTCGATATATGTTGTAATTTAAAATTGTACAGGCTGCTGTATAAAGTTGGTACGATATTTGACCCGCTAATAATGGTCTGCTATTATTGGGCAGATCTCTCGTATGCGTGAGTCCGTCTCAATATTTATGAGTCATACAGCAGACCCGTTTTATCTGTTTGTGGTAACTTCACATGTAATATCCGATTGCAACAAATTCGTAGGTAACCCACCCAGAAGAAAGTGCTCAGGTAACGTACACAATTTTCAGAAAGTTTTACTTGTGTCGCTCCTATTTTAAACTATGACGTCTTGTCCGCTGTCGCCTCGAGGCAGCGACGTATTGACAAATGCAACCCTTTGAAGTCTGTTAAATCACATCAGACACCGTGGTGCTGACCGATGGTGACGAGCTATAATTCGAAGCTTTATGTAGTCTCGCTTGTGTTAATGTTCGGTCATTGTGTTTTCCCTGCGAGTCTGTTATTTTTTATTTATTTATTTTATTGCAGTTCATACAAAACACATAAAAGCGGACTTAATGCTAATTCTCTTTTATTTTTCTTGACCCCTCACAAGCGCTCTTCCTTAAGAAGCAACATGATTTATAACTTTTTGTTTTATTAGTCTTCAATTACTGGTCTACATACATAACATCACGCATTTATCCCCGAAGGGGTATGCAGAGGCGCAACTAGGGCACCCACTTTTCGCCAAGTATGTTCCGTCCCATGATGTGATAGGGGGCGAGCCTATCGCCATATCGGGCACAAATTCCAGACTCCGGGCTGATACTGAGCAGAAAAATCCAAATATCACTTTGCCCGACCCGGGATTCGAACCCAGGACCTCAGAGCGCTATTGTACCGGACATTACTGGTCTAGATCTATAAAAACACCTATATTTAAATTACAATAAATACACAAGAATCTTATTCAGAAATAACCAACATTTTCGTTTGAACCTCGCGTAATATAATCGGTATACTGGAAATTCTATAACACACTGTATTTATACATGAATTGACCCGGTTAGTCCAGAATTGTATTGCAGTCGTCACAACGGGGGCATCTGGTTTCAATGCTTGGTTGGAGCATACATTTGTTTAAAGAGCTGTTTATTTAGGATCTATTTAGCGTGACTTGTATGTAGGTATGCTCACGCCTTCGGTCATCCTGGGTAGGTGGAAGAGTAAGTTACTAGTGGACTTGAGATTATATGCGTTAAGCTTAACACGCATCAAAGGTGAAGTATTATGGGAAATAGAGTAGGGTCCAGAGAGAGCGTCGATTAAACAGATGATTACCCCCGCCAGTCGATACAATTATGCCGACTGGCCTGGCATATGTAAAAAAATTATTCATAATTTTTCATTCCATTTTCACTACACTGATGCCACAGTTATGATTCTTAATTGATGAATGTGTTCCACTCTCAAACGAAATTATGAGTTATTTAAATATATTCCAATTTTTTATGGAATATTTATAAAGATTTCGAGTTACTTAATATTAATTTCTAAAAATATATTTATAATAATTGCTATTACTAGGCACAGGGCATCGGCAAAATTACTAATAAACAGTGGAAGCAATATGAAAAGAAAAACAAATATATGCCAAAGATTTAACCTAAGTATTATCAATAACAAGATGGCACACATCGGTTTAAATCTAGATTAATGGCTTACATTAGGCCCGTTTTAGTCGAACATTGATCAATTGCCGGTTGTTTGACATTGTCAGGATGTTTATAATCCGATTATAGGTTGTAGTATATAATTATATATTGTTTTGAATTGATTACAGCTTGTAGAATATTGTATGATGAAAATTATAAACAGGAGAATACCTAGAGAATATACTGATCGTGCCTACCCTACGCCAGGTTTCACGGAATGCTTTAAAAATCAAAGAAATGGGAAAGATATTCTGCTAATCCTACTAATATTATAAATGCGAAAGTTGGTGAGGATGGTTGTTTAAATGTATGTATGTATGTATGTTGGTTCCTCTTTCACGATAAAACTACTGAACTGATTTGGATGAAACTTTACTTGAATATTGGTTATACATCAGAATAACACATAGGTTACAATTTATAATGATTTTGTGTAATTTGGTCATTATATAACGATACATATCAAGTAAGTCGTAAAACAAATTGCTGTATTGTTGTACGCTGCCTAAACCGTTGGAATTTGACAAAGATGATGTACCTACCTTAGGATTATTCGTCTTAACAGATTATATATTACAGCATATATACCTTTTATGTGGAAGCCACTATGATCAAAATAATGAGCCATTTCTGTCTATCTGTATGTTATCGATTTTCTCAAAATCTATTGGACGGATTTTTATGAAGTTTCGTAGAGATAGTTGACCCCGGGAAGGTTATAGACTACTTTCTACCCCGAAAAATATATAGCGGGATTTTTATCCTGGAAAACTCCTCCACGCGGGTGAAGTCGCGAGCAAAAGTCAGTATTATAATAAAGAATATCATGGTGTAATGAAAACAACAAGAGTCATATTGGACAGAACTGATATTGAAGGATTACGTGGAAATAATTAAAATTTAACGATGCAAAATACGATCCAGCAACACCACGCTTATTTACCGAAAATTACTCTCCATAGTGATTGCATTAACTTTATTTATCTTCGGTTTACGAAATATGAACAGCAACTCATGTTTACTTTTTTCAAAGGATTTACTTTATTAAATTCAATCAAAATAAAGATCTATTTAGTTTACTAGCGCTTGCAACTCAAATACAGTTTCTTTATAAATAGAACATACGTCTATTTTCCCTGTTATCTGAGAATATATACCGTGGTTTAATTCGTAGTATTTTCAGTATAATTTATGTCGCGAATATTTCATAGCAATCTAAGACATCTAGTAATGTATCCGAGTGTTTTCGCAATTGGCATATCGCCAAGACGAAAGTTAACTTCACAATTACAGTGGGGCAGTTACAAATCGCTCATTTTTCTACTAAGAAATCCCTTAGGGAGTTTACAATGTTCTTTTATTATCTGGAACGTAGCGTGATGTCCCTACCGTTAATAACGGACAAAGGAGTAAAGGCTTACGGTTTCTCGACAAATTTCTCAGACGAGACAAACAGGCACGAAATGAAGGCAATTTTGTTGAATTCCGGGATACGTCCTTGAAGATTTATTGTACGGTAATATTGACCGTAAGTGATTATTTTGACGGTCAAACGTGACGATTATCGTATGCATTTTATCTGTCGGACGGCGGTAGTCGGTTAGGATTTTAAAAACACAAATTTTGTCAATACATATTACTGAAACTAACAAAACATTATTGATAAAAAATCACATCTGTTCCATTTATATTATTATTTTTACAGTTAGAAAATCGACACCACGTCGAAAAATCATTGATCAAAGAAATACATTTCTTAAATGGCATTAGGAAACCCGAGTAAGTCCAATACAATACGATATTTTGGATGTCTGACCTCTTTCGTAGAAATGTCTGAGCGAATCAAGTGACCGTTGATTACGATCCAAGCAAAAAGTTACAGCTCTTCAATGCTCAGCGAGCTAATTAGTAGAATGTTTCTTATATTGCGAGATCTAGGTTTTATTAAGTGGAGGGAAAATATTACTTTCTCGCTACACGGATATTAATTTCGTTTCTGTTTTAGCAAATAATTTGTTTTCGGTGCTTTTCTATTATGAATAAACTTATTTTAATTAAGTGTAATTATAAATTATATCTTGTAATATTTTTTAACACTATAGTAAACTTTATGTGGTAATAAATAGAGTCGAAATATAAAATTAAATAAATATTTGTTCCACGATGTCGCGTACAATGCCGCTCTGTCTTCATCATGCCGGATGAAGTTGCGAATTAACGTTTTTCATTGTGTCAATCATTAATTTAAACATTTTTGAAGGAAACAATAGGTTTTCTCTGCTTTGTGGCCATTGTTTTTGAGTTCACTCCCACATTTTTTGCTGTATTAGGCGGAGGAAAATATTTCAAAAGTAAGTTGTAAATGTTTAACAGGGAAACATTTGTGACGTCATAGTGGTCGTATTTTAACGCGATTGATAATCAAATTTACAGAGGATTATTATCTATACTTAATATTTAGCTCTCTTCCCATCTTACTAATATTGAACGAGAAAGTTTGTAATGTTTGGATGTAGAATGTAACGCAGAATCCGCTTAACCGATTTGGATGAAATTTGGCACACAGACAGGAGAAATCCTGGATAAGCATATATAGTAATACATGGTAATAGTACACAGGTAATATAATAATAGGTAATGAAATAATGCCTAGTTCTTAAAAAAACTGTCATACACATACTTCATACGCAGTGACTACAGTAATGCCTGAGGCACACGTTCGGGTGATGCAGAGACCAGACATCGCGAAACAACAATTATCGAGGGAGCAAATGAATAACTGTTCCTAAGATTCATGGTTTATTTTCTCCTGTGGCCGTTGGGAGAAGCCTCCAATCATTAGTTACGTGAGCCTTTGTTTTACTCGCAGCCAATATAAAGTCATTTTTTGTCGGCACTGCGGTAGATTCGGACCAGTCAACACAGTTATTTATTACATGCCTTACAAATTGAACACGCTCGGAGAGAAATATGTGCTTATGCTTCTTGCGGGTCAGTACTTTTAAAACAAGGGTGTGGGGTCTCATTTGCAATCTTGTAATTACTTTGTTCACTGCTGTTTATTATTTATGATGTTTTTAAACAAAAGATCACCGATATTTGTTTATTATGTATTTTCAATAAAAAGTAAAACGTTTATAATAAAAAAATTACAAGTATTTAAGATTAGACGTAGAGATACTTCGTGCTTTATTGTTGTTTTAGTTTGATAGAAAGTTAATATTTATAACTGGGTTGCTCGCGGTTTTACTCGCGTGAAGGTCCGTTCCGAAGCTGATGCATCATGTATTTAATAAATCCGGCTAAAAATTATTAATATTTCACATGAAGCTAATTATATGGATAAAAGTAGATAATATGGAATTTGTTTTTGTATGTGAAGTGGGGGTTCAATAGAATGTCGACTGACGAGAGATTACCCCTCGACAGTTGACACAATTATGCCGGCCTGTTGTAACCGTATATACACAGGCTGATCCAGGGACGCGACGTACTTACATAGAGCACTATGGCGGGTTTTAATACCTTGTGTACCGTGGTTGCTATCCGGGCGGATATAAAATATATCCTACCACCAGCAACTAACATATTATATCTATCCGAGACCCAAATTTTAATAAACTGACTCAGCGGTATCTGAGTTTACTCTTAGTTTTAACAAACATCCAACTACCTTCAAAAACTTATATAGTATTACTTATTAGTGAAATATAGAGAGTAAGATGCGAATCCAGATTTTTCGCCACGAGGTGATTCAACACCGCGTAATGTGCCTTAAATTTATCCCAAGGGAGCAATAAAGGAAAATCACATGGGAGTGTATCAATACCGGATAGAAATACGATTAACCTATTACTGTATATTGGTTTTTAAGATCAGTGTGAGGTTTTACTTTTGTGGATTTGCTCACGGCTTCTCTCGCGTGAATGAATTTTCCGGAATGAAAGTCCCGCTATATATTTTCCCGGGATATAAAGTGGCCTATGTCCTTCCCAAGGCCTCAAACTGTCTCTATACCAAGTTTTATAGAAATCTGTTGGGTAGTTGTCGAGTTTATCCCGTTCAGACAGACGGTCGCGGTGGGGGACTTTGTTTAGTAATATGTAAGGCTAACGATTATGATGAATATTTTTGATATAAAATTTATTCAAGTAAATACAAAACCTTTATTCGAATTATTAATAATAATACTAATTGGATTTTCGTTTGTTTATTTTGATATGAGATTTTTGTTTAGTTTTTATACTTGTTACTTATTGTACTTGTTTATAATATTAATTCTCTGTTTTCCCCCTTTGTTCATTTGTAACCTATGAAAATCTATGAGACAGATAAAGAACTCTTGTTTCGTTTTTTAATTAAGATTAAAGATGGGTGTCAGTTTTAAACACACACAAATCTACTGCCGTGCATTAAGTATAATAGCAAAAGTCTCCTTTCGGTAGGATAGGTAGGTGGGACGGAATGTAGAATGCCAGATCTTAAGAAATATTTCGAGCATATAAGAAATTGCTACTTTCGTGATAAAACGGCAACTTATATAAATGCTATATTATGTTAGGAAGGAAAAATTATCCGCAACATATGAATATCTTAGATACTATATTATAACAACTGATTATAATTTATAACAATGTAATTAAATAAGTCTTGATAAATGTATTAAGAAGTATGATGTGACTTTGGTCACCTTCTTAATCGGTGAAGATATTTGTGCCATCCTTAAAGCTGTAGCAAACTTTTGATGAGCAGGTTTCCTGATAAAAGTTTACGAATGAAATCAGATAATCGTCGCTCGTAATACCGAGATATTTACTTAGTCGTGTTGGTTTATGACATATCACACGCTTATGCCATTGAAGGTGATTTTTTTATTTTTATATACATTAATGTTTATCAACGGAATGTTTTTTTTTTTAAATATGTTCACAAACCGGAGAAAATTGAGCTAAATCCAAATACGTATGAAACTCAATACACACAAATGAATTTCGCTAAGTCAATTAGCATGCCGACTGTTGATATATTATAAAAATGTAATATATCTTTATAAATAAAGAGACATCATATAATAATATCAGTTCTGCTGACCCATTTGCTGGCTACGGGCCTTCTCTACTACTCAGATGGATTACACCTTATATTTACTATGCTGCTCTAGTGCTAATTGGCAGACTTCACATATACTCAGAATTATTAAAATGGTACACATGCTTCCTCACGATGTTTTCTTTTGCCGTTAAAGTAAGCGATATATCAGAAAGAATTCACGCATAATTACAGAAACGTCAGAGTTGCGTGCCCTTAGTTTTCAAACTAACGGACATTCGTTTCGGCAGTAACAACAAAACTTGAAATTTTAATCCAAGGTAACAGCGAAGGCAAAATTTGCGCCAAATAAATACCCCAAGATTTTCCAATAAGAAAATTGCATCCGTAATTTTCTCCCACGCTCCACTCCCTCGCTTTGTCGTAACACTGATGATTGATTAACTTTGAGTGGACGAAAGTACACTTCCTTTCATTTATTAAGGTTACGTAAATAAAAGGCATCTTGTAGTCTTATGTATATTGTATTTGTGTATCCTTGGAGCGTTGTGTTGGGATTATTTTCTTTAATTAGTATGTTTCAGTTACGGATAAATATATTTTTCTCTAGGCGTCGCGCATTATCATGACGCGTACTAAGTAACATTAATAACCAAGCAACCCGTAGGGAAAGAAATCATACATTTTCTTAAGTTGTGGTTTCTTAAGGTCTTATGAAGCAATGGCAATTACTATCAGAAAATATTTAAATAACTCGTTCTACCATAAAAGCGTAAGCAGATCAAAGGTCTTGAACCTAATACGTTTTGCCATTAATAGCTCAGCTGTCAAGTTCAGATTTTTATCGACCATCCGCAGTTTTTTGATCGGCGAGCGGCTGAATTACGACCTAACTCGATGTCTAGTTTTTCTAGGATACAGCCTTTCCAGGTCATCGTCTCAGGACCAAACCTAAGTGGATAAAGATTTACAACCGACAATTGTTGAGCCGGGTACAAATCTTATTTTATAAGGTACCCATTTATTTTTTATTACCAGCTCAATAAGTTGAATTGTGCGTAGAATTTTATGTTACAAAAATTCATGTAGTATTTCCATTCGTTTAGTCAAAAATTATATTAAAATAATATATAATATTGGATTGAAGCGGCGATAGCCTAGTTGGTTGTAGAACGGACTGCCAAGATGAATGTCCGCAGGTTTAAATCCCAAGGGCACACACCTCTGATTATTTTTAAAAAAATATGTGTGTATGCTTTGTGAATTATCCCTTGCTTTAACGGTGCATACCTGAGAAGTTATCTATAGGAATTTCGAGGGTGTGTGAAGTCTACCAATCCGCACTAGGCCAGCGTGGTGGACTAAGGCCTAATCTTTCTCAGTAGTAGAGGAGGCCCTTGCTCAACAGTGGGACAGTATATAATATAGGGCTGATATTATTATTATAACATTCGAGCTGATTTCGCGTCTACTTAATGTATAATGTATTGAAAGGTAAAATAACAACAGGATCCAAGTCAACCTGATATAAAATATGGGTCGCTGCCAAAATGGTAAGCCATTGTTAGATAAATCACCTATTGATTTTATCTAAACGGTGGCGAGCGCACTGACCATAAAAATTTCACATAATAGTGATCATTATCAACAAATTTTATGCTAGTAACATTATTAGTAAATTCCCCGCTACCAACCCCGTATTTACCAAAGTAATAACGAGCTATGGCCATTTATTTGCTAGAATGCAGCACAAAATTAGAATGGCTCAATAATTTGAAATTTTAAACAGATGTTGATCATATTTACAATTTGGTGCTGCATTTCAACTTGTCACAGTTGTCGAATTTCAAAATAGATATGAATGGGAAACATATTTTGTGGATTTAAATATGAAATGTTAAATCAAATTTGAAGAACAAGGGTTTATTTGTTTATTACGAATTACATAAAAGACAAATTTAATGCGTATTTATTGTAATTAAATCATTGTTGTTCATTGTAATGCACAAAAAAGTTATTATTATTTATGCAAATGGACAACTATCGTTTTGGAGCAGAGCCAAATAATTATACCACGGTAATAAAAAAACGAGGTTTTATCGGAATATTATGTTTCAATTGTTTCGCACTAAACTGTCCTATAAAGTTGAAACCAAAATAATTTGATGTTGGACTTGGCTTGGGCAGATCTGTAGACTAATTTGATATTCGGGTTCAGATTTATTGTCTGATCAAACACACATCATGCATTTATCCCTGAAGGAGTATTGCAGAGGCGCAACCAGGGCACCCACTTTTCGCCAAGTATGTTCCATCCCATGATGTTTTAGGGGACGAGACTATCTTCATATCGGTCACAAATTTCAGACTTCGGGCTGATCCTGACCAGAAAAACCCAAATATCACTTAGCCCGACCCGGGATTCGAACCTCAAAGCGCTGCCGTACCTGAGGCAGTCTCCATCTCCGGACCATGTAAATACCAATACCACTCGTATATCTTCAAAGAGTGATCATAGTACATGCTATAGCTTCAATATATCAATTCAATTATTTGCATATATGCGGATAGCATTAATTTATAGACTATCTATTCTGCGCCATTACAAATTTTAATAACCCATCTGGAATTATGAATTTTCTTTAACAAATTTACGGTAATTAAGTGATCGAACAAGAAGAAATATCGTATTTTGCTATATATCTTTTGCTTTTGCAACGAATATTTTCACAGAACAAAAATACACATAGGCAAACAGCACGAGAATTTTCTGGAAGGAATAATGCATGCACATATATACCTACTTCTATTTACAACCAATATCGTTACTATAAAAAGTAGATGGTTGTACGCTTCGTTTATTTAGCGTAGTTTTTTACTTTTTCCTCTCCGGTATCTTTGCCATTACGAGAACATTGCCGTCGGTTTCGGATGTTTTTTGTCTTCGTGTCCCTTTCTGCGATCTTCATAAGTCAGCTAGCCTTTCCGAGTTTTTATGAGAAGTAGGTTTCCGAATTTCATCATATTAGGTGATTACATCAAGTGTTTGAATGTTGAAGTGAATTCATAGGCAATGTTGAAGTGATTACGTCGACATTGCCTGTGAAGATTCCAAGATACTTTAGGACTACAGCGTTTGCGACTTTCTCGCCTTGTGTTTGGCGTATTGTTTTACTTCTGATTTTCTCTAGATCGTCATTTGTGTTACAACGAGCAGAATCGACGTTTGCTTCTTTCTTCCTTGAAGTATCGTAAAGAAAATGAAATTTTGGAGTCTTGTTACAAATTTTACCTTTTTTTTATACAGGCAAGGCAAACTGACCCCACTGATAGTAAGTGGAGTGGGGTTCAATAGAAAGTCGACTGACGAGAGATGATTACCCTTCGGCAGTCGCCACAATTATGCCGGCCTGTTGGAACAGAATATACACAGGCTGACCCCGGAATGACACACATACGGGGGCACTATGGCGGGTTTTAACAACTTGTGTACACTGGTCGATATTCAAGCGGATACAAAATATATCATACCACTAGCACTAAGTAGCTTTAAGTCTTCCGCTTGCAGAAGAATAAATATGTGGTTGAAATTAAGCATGAGTTTTGGGTAATCCTTACATGAGCCCAGCGCGTTATTCTGTGGATTTTCATAGTGATTATGTATAGCGTCATCTAGCTATACATAATTAATACTATCCGTGTGAAGGTCGGTGGTCGGTCGGTCGGTCGGTCAGGGTCGGTACATCATCATCATTATCAGCCGCAGGATGTTCACTGCTGAACATAGGCCTCAGCCCAAAGAAGACCAGATCGACCTATTGACAGCGGCCCGTATCCAGCGACCTCCTGCGACTTTTATGAGGTTATCTGTCCACCACGTGGGTGGACGCCCGACTCTGCGCTTGCCAGTTCGTAGCCTTCTTCAATCCAGAACCTTCTTGTCCTATCGGCCATCAGTTCTGCGAGCTATGTGCCCACTGCCACTTCAGCTTGCTAATCCGATGGACTATGTCGGTGACTTTTGTTCTTCTACGGATCTCCTCATTTTTGATTCGATCACATAGAGAAACACCAAACATAGTCCTCTCTATAGCTCGCTGAGTGACTGTGATTTTTCTCATACGGGTTTCAGGGCGGGTCGCTAATGTTTAATACTAAGCAAGCTTCTTTTTAAGTATATGAATTGAGATATTAATACCATTAATTTATTGAGCCTAGGCAAACAATAGGTGGTTGTGAATACACCATTATCAAAAGTGTATTGGTCATTGATGTCACACACATTCAAGTAGTATTCAATTTACTTGCAGTAATACGAAATCACGCATATTTTGACCTGTTTATTGTAAACACTAGAAATATATTAATTAGTATGGGTTGTGAAAATATTATAGAATAATTTCTAATGTTTACGCGAATAGACATGGAAATAAAACTATTTTACGGGTTTTATCGCGGTTTTCTATATTATTATTTTTCACAACGTTGCGAGGATTTTGCAGCCATCTGTATATAAATATTACAGACTTACATTTTGACTATGTATCGAAATTCTATAAAAATGTATCGTAATATGTTTTTAAAATTGAGTGTTTAATTAGTATGTCTAGAAAAACATAACAATGATAGGAACCCAATTATATAACAATAAATTAAATTTTTAACAATTCTATTGTTAAATCTTATCTTATCTTATTTAGAAAGAACCCATTTTTCGTCATGAATTTTGAACTGTATCTATGTATTCAAATAGCCAATAGCGATAATTATTTGTAATAAAACAGGAATAAATCTTTTAGTATATGTTGAAGACAATCTACTTTATTGATGTGCGAAATTTCGTCTCAATTTATATTAATAATAATGATTTCTTATGTTTACGCGAATGTTAGACATTAAAAATAAACTATTTTCCGGATTTTATCGTGGTTTTGATATTTTAATTTTCTCCCGACGTTTCGAAGACTGATATGAAGGATTTCATTAGATACTTGCAATTTGAATACATTACATATTTTTGAATGTTTGATCTAATTTACACCTATTTTATTTGTTTCAGGTAAGTGAGCTCGAAAACCAGCGGTGGTAGTAACAAGCGTATCAACTCAATCAAAGTTCGCGTGTTGATGTTCGTCAATCAAGTTGTAACGAGATGTCGTGTCGTCGGATTGGTAATCACAGTACTAGAGCACTCGTGTTCGCTGTTATTATATAACGATCGTACAACTGTTGTCAGTTGCTGAAGATACATACTTTCTATGTGTATGAGAGTTAATCGTAAGAATTTATTTATATTACTAGTTAACCCGACAGAGTGTTGTCCCGTCTTAACTATGAATTTGCAGCGCGCATTCGTCAATCGCTGACAGTTATTTCAAACAATTGACAGTTATATAAAATTAATATATTCGTTAAGTTTTCTTACATTTTCTAATTTTTCGTGCATTTTTTTTATTTTTTTTTATTTCATAAGAACCTTCTCATGACAATAACAAACAAAACTAAAAAAAAAAAGTGCAGTCGGTCCAGTCGTTCACGCGTGATGGCGTGACCAAGAGAAAGGGATTCATTTATATATATATATATATATTCATTTATATATATATAGATTTATAGTGTTCGTTTTCTATGGCAGTCTTATGTTTATGTTAAATTAATTTCAGCTTAATATATACCGTTAAAGCATCCTAATCTGACATCCGTGCCTCATCCGAAAATCAACAAACTTCCTACTAAAAATTGTAAAAATGAGTACAGATATAGAATGATACTTCGCAAAAACGTAGGAACTACTTACGAGTTGACCAGGGAAATAAAAAACCTGCTTTGGGCCGCTTTACGATTTAAAATAAACGTTGCCAGCACAAGAAATAAGTTCCATATTGTATCACAACACGAGGTAATTTTTGTCAGGTTTTAAATCGCTCGGTATTTTACCCTATATGATATTGTGGTGGCCAATAATGTCCCAATGTTGGTCAAATGCCTCTCCAAAAACCTTCCATGAATCGCAATCCTGCATTACATCACATTATTCGCAAAAAATATCTTGACCTTGACGGTCGAATTGTATGTCCAATTATATCCATAGCATGAAACATCAACAATGCCATAAGCCATAATATGACTAATAAATGAGGACATAAACATTGATGGTAACAATAATACCGAGTATTAAACTCTAACGTAATTGTGTTTGGGTTTAAATTAACGATTGTGTTAGATAGTTGTGTACAATGTAGACTTATGGTATTTGTAGTTTTTATAATTTTCATTCTGCGTAGATCGGACCGTCAAGAGCTAAAACAACAAAATATGGGATAATTATATATATAGGTAGATATAAGTACTTTGACTTTTCGGATGACCAACACCTCAGTCCCCCGTGAGTGTGAAGGCTACAAAGTCTTCGAAATGTCGGGAGAAAATTACAATATAAAAAACTGCGAAAAATTACCTAAATTAGTTCTATTTCAATGTTGAACATTCGCGTAATCATAATAAACAATTCTTCTTTTAAGTAAGTAATTGGTTTTTTATGCTTTTCTAATATTTAATTTGCATTATAACAACTCCATATTAGATCCTCTTAAATACATATTTTTTAAAGCTCTGATTGTAATGAGGTGCTAACGGACCAACTTAATTGTGAAGATCTTATGGCCAATATATCTCTTTTTAAAACTAGGTTAATTAAAACTGCCTTAGATTTAAATTGACGTCCACCATGCCATAATAAAAGACTAAAGTACAGATTAAACTTATTAAAATCATAAATCACAATAAGAAGAATTGTATTATTGGTAAGAAAACTACGAGGATCGCAGGCGTAAAGTTTAAGTGTTAAACTGGTTCGGAATGGTCATATTTTTATTACCATGTCCGGCGGTCGAATAAAATTGAAAGCTTTCGGTACTAACCCTTATGCCGGTATAAAATACGTTGATTATTTATTTTTTATGTTTCCCTAACCTGAAAATATGGGAGGTTTGCGTGTTATGATGTATCCCCGGAACGTGATGCGAAAAGGTGTGCCGTTGATCAGAGTACTTCTTTCTGAACAACAGGAAGTTAAAGAAAGCAGTATGGAATCATCTTTTATTTTGGTTAAAGCGAAGCTGTGAGTGACTTTGTGGTAAATTATTAGTCCATTTAAAATAGGGGAATTGTAAAAGCATTATTAATCTTTGAAGGAGAGGGAGATAGATGGTGCAGACTGCATCTTAGATTTGGAGATGTAATCTTACATTCTGAGATTCTTTTTGATAAAATCCCAGTTTTTTAAAAGTAATTAGGTCTGAATTAATAAATTAATATTATAGTTTCACTCATACAGGCTTTGGTAGTATTCCATGATAATTCTCATTGTTTCAAAATGAAAATTATATCTTTGCAACTTCGAGGCTCGACGTGACTTACCAATACTTACCTATACTAATATTAAAAAGGGGAAAAGTTTGTAAATTGGTTTGCTTGTACGTTTGTGGGAACTAATCTTTGGAATTCTTAAACTGATTTTGAAAATTCTTTTACTAATAAGAAGCTACATACTGGGTGCTATAGGCTACTTTTTATCCCGGAAAAACATTTTCACGTGGGCTGAGCCGCGAACAACAGCTAGTCGTAATAAAATTTGTATTACGTATGTAAAACAAGTTAGTTTGAATTTTAATGGAACTTATTGCGCTTGATTATCACTCTGTAATTCATTTCACATTGAGCCTTTAATTAAAATTTTATGTACAATGTCAGATACATCGCACAGGATACCACTTGAATCTATCTGTATCATATATGTTATGTAATTAGCATATATATTATTCCGTGTTTGTGCTATAATAAATAAATGAGTAACTCAACATGGTGGCGATAGCCTAGTTAGGTGTGGAACAGATTGCTGAGACGAATGTCCGCAGGTTCAAAATTGAAGGGCACACACTTCTAACTTTTATAAATATATGTGTGTATTCTTCGTGAATTATCGTTCGCTTTAACGGTGAAGGAAAACATCGTGAGGAAACCTGTACACCTGAGAAATAGTCTATAGGAAATTTCAGGATGTGTGAAGTCTATCAATCCGCACTAGGCCAGCGTGGTGGACTAAGACCTAATCCCTCCTAGTAGTAGCGGAAGCCCGTGCTCAGTAGTGGGACAGTATATAAATACAGGGTTAATATTATATATTAAACTGGTTGATTTTCACTAAAGCCCAAAAGATCAGAAGGGTTGTTATCAACAACATTAGCCATTAATGGTTGTTTTTATATCACGATTCGCCTTTCCTGTTTCTTTATTTTGTGACTCCGGATGATGGAAGTGTATAATTTTTAGTTTTGTTTTGGATATCTTGTTTGTTAAGACTAGTAGTTGTTTAACAAAAATGTTATATCGTATTCATTTTTTATCAAACTTTTTGAGTTACGATTGTATAGATTTTGTTTCGAAAATCAAGATTTAACGTAACTTTTTTTAGATTATTATTAGGAATTTTGATAAAGATTATTGTATAGATTAGTTTGTTTCGAAAATCAAGATTTAATATAACTTCTAATTCCATAACTACTTGGCATTTTGATAAAGATAAAGCCGCTTTTAACAAATCGATCTGAAAATCTTTAGGGCAGGTTATGGTCAGCTGTGAACTCCTTATAGTTAATGATTTACTTTAGCAAAATTGTTGACCTGTCCCATTAAACATCAAGAACATAATCAAGACCTCGTAAATCATAGATTAACATAAATTGCTGACTACACCATAAATGTATGAAAACACGATCCTTTACGACTTTTTTTTATATCGTTCCGACATTTTTATGAAGAACGAAACATGTTCGCTTGGCATCCGATAGTGTATCTACTGGACCCACTCCAAGCATCGTAAACTTTATGGATTTTCGTCGGCCGTTCGCCTTAGAAGATAAGAAGTTATAAGTCTAATGAAGTCTGGAATGTAAACAATAAGTCTTGGAGGGTTTTCTTGTGATATTGCACTGGAATGTGGGTTAAGTAAAGTTCGTTGGCCGAGTTGTGGTAGAATAGGCATTTTGCTGTAGGAGCTGTTTGTTATTAATTACTTAAATCAAAAGAAATATCAATAGAAAATAGTATTTGCTCTAATACTTTTTCGGTTTAAAATTGATTGAGAAGTAATTAACTACTTTAGTCATAATAGCGCTAACAATATACTTAAAATAAAAAATTGCTATAATAACTAAATATTGAATTCCCTTCAAACTATATCATACGGCTGTTTTATTTATTGTACCTTCCTTACATATCATAAAAAACCGTTGCTCCGTCCGTCTGTCTGAAAGCAATAAACACAAAAACTATCGAACGAATTTCGATGAAATTTTATGTGAAGATGATTTGAGATCCTGGACATGGGTCACTTTATTCCGACCGATGATCCCGGCAAATTATATGGACTTTTATCACGGAAAAATTATTCACTCAGCCAAAGCTGCGAGCAAAAGGTAATCTATAAAAATGAATCCCTATTTCCCTTGGTCACGCCATCACGCGTGAACGGCTGGACCGATTTCAGTATTTTTTTTGTTGTGTTTGTTATTGTCAGGACAAGGATCTATGAAAGAAAAAATTAAGGAAGTTGAGCGGAATAAATAAATGTGTTAAATATGCGAGAGTTCATTGACATCAAAAAATTAAATTGTTGCGGAGTTAAGGCACATTACAATCAGAATGTAAATTATGTGCTTCTGTTGCCAAGTGTTTCGGTTAATATATTAATTTCGGATCCATTCAGAATGAATGGTTTGTATTAAAGTTCAACGCCGTTATTTTAGAATTTATTCGAGTACGGCCGAAGAGACTGGGCTAAATATACTGATAGCATCGTGCAGTTTAAATGCCAACCAGAGCTGTCGAGGCTTTCGAAG
This sequence comes from Manduca sexta, assembly GCF_014839805.1. NCBI lineage: Eukaryota > Metazoa > Arthropoda > Insecta > Lepidoptera > Sphingidae > Manduca > Manduca sexta. Next base: position 12,466,858 of record NC_051127.1, read on the forward strand.
GTCGTTTAATTAAGACTTGCTTTGACTTTTTTGTTATATACGAGCACGCCAATCTGACCGCACTGCACCTGATGGTAAGTGGATTGGGGTCAGATAGTATGTCGACTGACGATTGATGATTACCCCTCGGCGGTCGACACAATTATGCCGGATTTTTGGAGTCAGATATACACTGGTGATCCCGGAAAGCGACACACTTACGTGGGCCACTATGGCGGGTTTTAACACCTTGTGCACCGGTGGCTATCCGGGCGTTTATAAAATATATCCTACCACCATACAGGAATAATCGTATGGGAAAGCAATGTCAGAACAGTTCAATGTGGCTTTCCATCATGTATGATGATACATTCGGTTAAAAACTTATTATATTTAAGACTACAATTTCTAAAGGCGAAATAGTATATTGCAGCATTACAAAGCTATTGTTTTGCGAATCTAAATTCAATCACTTAGATAAAATGATTTAAATTGACATGTCCACGATGGTATATTTTTCCGTTTGAGACAAAAGAGGGTTATAGTGTTTTAGTAATAGGGATTTTAGGGCGGGGGTCGAGGTCCGCTATTTAATACTCGCTCGACCGAGCGCACAAGAAATGCAACAAGCCCCCTCCGCTGCTTGAGGTGTATATAGGTATTATTTGTCTTCTACGTATCGATGTCAATGCGAGTAAATTTATATAACATTTTCACACGATCTATATAAGTATGTATAGGCAAGTATGGTTGTCTGTTCATTGAACATCAGCTGCCGTATTGTACGATGCGCATTTGGTACGAAAAGGCTAGCTCGACACTCGTGGATCTTTTGTACGCCTGCTCAATTCCTCGATCCAATTCCCTTACATGATTTGCGTTAAGTACCTCTCAACCGTTTGTGCGTAGCTTTATTGCAGAAAATTTGAAATATGCTTCTATTTCAGACATAAGAAGTAATTTTCTAGTGGTTGTATTTGTAATGAGACGATTATGATTTTAAGAATACATGATAATGTAAAGCACATAATGTTATTTACGTATATTTAGTCATATATTTTTTCCATATATAATTATTAAAATATTAGTTATGAGTCAATTGATATGTCGGCGGTATCTAATTATATCGTGATTATGTCATCTCTTGTTGATGACAATTAGTTTTAGTTTACAAAAATTTTAAATACTTCATACTACCAAGGCAAAATTCTATAAATTTCTTGAATATCAAGTTCTGGAAACGGAGTCTTACCGAATCAGAATATAAAGTACGCTAAGAGAATTCGTCCAAGCTGCAACATCACGCACACAAAAATACATTCACGCGCACGCCATATTCGTACTAAAGGCCATATTCGTACTACAAAATCTTAGAAAAATCGAAATATTGACATTTGTGAAATAAATACTCGTTATTTATTTTTGGCACAATGTTACCGGACGGAAAGACAAGTATGTGGTTTAATTTATTGCAATGTCAAATGATATAAAAAGTCTTGTATCTTAAATTTCACAAACAACGAAAAAATCAAAAATATGTAAATTTTTGTCACTAATTGATCGGTTAGCGAGAAAAACAAAAATATTGTATGATTTGGATATAATCCAATGTTGGTGGAACTGTGATTTAAAATTTCAGAGGGCATATTGACCTTGGTACATAATGGTTATTTTGGATTCGAAGACAGATGTGTCAGTCCTTGTCCCTAATGTCGGCCTCGCGATGTCAAAGATAATTTTAGAATATAATTCGTCAAAATCATTCGTTCTGTTACATAAATTCTTACTAAATATTTCTAACGCCTTTTTCTTTGCGCTGATATATTTTATGTATTTCGCTGTGATGTTTGTTTATAGATAAGATATTTAATAATAATATCAGCCCTGTATAACATACTATCCCACTGCTGGGCATGGGCCTCCTCTACTACTGAGAGGGTTTAGGCCTTAGTCCACCACGCTGACCTAGTGTGGATTGGTAAACTTCACTCGCCCTCAAAATTCCTATAGAGAACTTCTCAGGTGTGCAGGTTTCCTCACGATGTTTTCCATCACTGTTAAAGCAAGCGATAATTTACTAAGAATACACAGATAATTTTTAGAAAACTCTGAGGTGTGTGCCCTTGGCATTTGAACCTGCGGTCATTCGTCTCGGCAGTCCGTTCCACACCTAACTAGGCTATCGCCGCTGAATAATATATTTACAGTATATTCATTTAAATATAATTAAGACTGAAAATAAAAGTTTATTGAGTTGACCAACGTTAATCTATATACAAATCTTAGCGATAAAACTTTTTTATTTCTGCTCTCTATTGTATGTATTTCTGTTTTTGATTAAAAAAAATCTCAGCATATTTGCATTTTCTTTTAATTTGTCCGAATTATTATTGTTTTGTGATTTATGTCTACAAAGAGATGGATAAGTATTAAGCCCAGAAGTAATTAAATTTTATTATGATTTTTAATTTACAATGTCGTGTAACCTATCAGAAAATTGTTTCAATATAAGCGGAAATCCATTATAAACATTTGAAATAAAAACCAATTGGATTTCTTTTGTGGTATTTTTACATTCAAAGAATAACAGGACCTACTGAATAATTTATCAGCCTGTCTCATTCTGACAATAGAATTTTTCGATGAAGATTTTATTTTTATTCCATAATTATTCCACCGTGACGAGAAAAAAATTTGGTCATGTCTGCCAATCGATTTACATCTCACTGTCATGGCGGAAATTAAAAAAGTTACAGTTTGAATTTCGAACGTTTTAATTTAGTCTATGACTGGAAAGGTATCGTCAAGTGTTGTCATTAGTTGGACATTTCAATTACGTTTGATATTATACTGAATTCTGGAAACATATTATCTAAATTGTAAAGCATAAATACGCCTACACGTTTGTTTGAGTAATATGTTCAAATTACGCAAATAGCTTAATGGAAGTCATGTAACATTTACAAAGTGACGGCCTTTATAAACAAAACAAATCACACAAAAGAATTCAAATAAATAATACTATCGAATTAAATATAAACCTAAAAGTACATTTATTTTTATAAGGAAACTATAAAGTTTCCGAACAGCCGCGTTATAAAACGCGGCTGTTCTGATTTTAAAAATCGTTCATTTCCTTTGCCGATATAATTTTTAATGGTTCTGTGGTATTTTGCGCCGATCTTTATCGCTCGCCAAAACCGTTAACCATATCATAAACAACCGGAGACCATAAATGATTATACTTTGAAAATTGTTTACACAGTTTCTCACCTTTTTTAGGTTTGTTACCTATAGATTTTTACCTTTATTTTAATATTAGCATTTGCTCGCGACTCCGCTCGCGCGAAAAGTTCTTTCGGGATAAATATTTTCCTGGTGTAATGAGTAGCCTATAGCACTCAGGAGTAATGTAACTTACCATTAGTGATTACTATAAGTGAAAAAAAATCTAAATCGATTTAGTAGTTATTAATATTAGCGCATTGAAACAAAGTCTGCAGCGTTATATATTAGTATAGATTATTTTATTTTATTTATTACGTTTTTCAGCAGACTCAATACTACGTTTACAATAATTTAAATATATTACATAGCTATAATGTAAGCCCAAGTTAGGAAAACTCAACAAGTATATAATTTAATCTAAAAATGACCTAAGCGCAGCAAATTAAACACAATATAAGTAGATTAGACAAAGTGACTTCATTTCCTCCACTTTACGAAGTTATTTATATCTTAACATCCACTGTACTGTAATGCAGATTGAAATGACATTTTCTACCTTACTTCAAAGGTAATGGGAACAACTCTAAGGTAAAACATATGTTTTATTTATAAATTGTGCCGTCCTGATGAAATTTGTAGCCGCGGTCTATATGCATTTGCTATTAGAGTGATTCTGGAGCGCCTTCCGCTTTGGTATCATGCCAATGTGTCCACAGTTTTGACACTCGACAGCTACAGAATGACATTTAAATTTATATATTTTGAGTTGTTTTATGAAAGATACATTAAAATATAATTGTAAAACTCGTAAAGATGTTAATATGAAATGAAGTATGATAATGTGAAATTAATAGCTTTAAGTACCATATTATTTAATATAGCCGTCGTCATTTACTCAAATGAGAGTATTGATTTATAAAATAAATATATTTTGGACCTAAGTCAGGTTTTAAGTGTAAAAGTTATAGTAGTTCCAGAGGGTACTGGGATTTTTTGGAGTTCTGATTAGCGAACGTCAAAATGGCGAAGCTCAAAATATAGGCGTTAAGAAAGCACTTGAAACTAAACATCATTGTCCGTGTATAGTATTGAATTTGTAACGTCAAATGTAATTAAGGGGAAAGTAATTCGTGTATAGATTTATAGCCGTTTTCAATGTAAGATCTCAACCTCAATCTTCAATCTGATGAGAATGAACCAATCTAACTCATTTGTAAGCAAGTCAAAACAAAACTTTATGGTGATTGGTCAATTTTTTAGATAGATCGAAAAAAACGTTTGAAAATGAATAACAAATATAACAAAATGTAAAAATTCGCTTCCCAGTTTAATATAAGTTACTATGTTTACGCTCTAGCGGATTTAAATCTTTAGTTATAGGTGCGGTTGCCTTTCCTGGCTAATGATCCGTGAAAATGCTCTAAATTAGGGTTGCCACGTCCTGAACTCAAACCGGGATATTTTATGTCGATGGCAGGGCATGGCCTATGCATAAAATGTGCAAGCCTTTTTTTTTTGCATGAGTAAATATTGAAATAAAACTATTTTGCGGATTTTATCGCGATTTTTATATTACATTTTTCTCCCGACGCGACGTTTCAAAGACTTTGCAGCCTTCGTCGTCATGGTACAGGGTAAGGTATTGGTCATCCAAAGTCAATGTTGCAATATCTAGCTACATTTTACAATTATATTTATTTTATTTTTTGCTGTTGACGGTCCGATCTGCGCAGAATGAGCTCATAGTGTTTTGAATTCTGGCATTGTAAAATTAATCCATCATCACCACCAACTATAATTCCGAGATATTTTGATCAGAACTACCGGAAAGATGGTAACCCTACTCTAAATGGAATTTTCGTGCGCACGGTGGCATGTTCTGCGCTGTGTCGTCATCGCAAATTCGCTCATGATACCAATGAATTGTTCTGATTGTTCACTATTTGTGCAATAGAATATATCTGTTTGATTGGAGCTTTGTTCATAGCTCTGTTCAAATAACTATGTTTGAACATGTCTCGCTGGTGTAGTTGTGTTCTGGGACGATTGCAGTGTGAAGATAGGTTTTGTTAGTGGTAGGATATATTTTATATCCGTCAGGATAGCGACTACCGTACACAAGGTGTTAAAATTCGCCATAGTGTCCTACGTAAATCTGTCGCGTTCCGTGATCACACTGTGCGTATCCGGTTGCAAGAGGCCGACATAATTGTGTCGACTGTCGAGGGGTAATCATCTGTCGTCAGTCGACATTCTATTGGATCCCAATCCACTTACTATCAGGTGCAGGGGAGCCATATAAAAACAAAGATGCGGATTCTGGGTCGGGTCTAGTGGTACTGCAATTTTTTACTCAGTGTGTCCCGTAAATGACAATAGGATCGCTCTCCATAACCTCACATAGCTGGCGAAGTGTGGGGGTTATACCTCTGCCAACCCAAGAAAACGGAAAAAGGCGTGATGTTATGTTTGTGTATATATAACCATACGACTGTTTATATTGCATGTTTGGTGACATTTAAAATTATTATTTTTAATGATCATTTTGTTTGAATCGCTACCTAAAATGTTGAAATTGAATTAAAACATAAAATAAAAAATGAATGTACACAAAAACGAAGCCGACGTTGACATTTTAAAGGTTGATTAAAATCACTAACAGAAGCACCGATATTAAAAAAGCAGGAAACCGAAATAAAATGTGAGTATTCGCATAAACAGTAAATATATCCGACATTCAATAAACGTGCCGATAAATCGCGTATACTAGCTCTTTATTACTAGTGATGTATGACGGCTACATTTTTCAAGAGTAGCGGTAAAGGCGCGTTCGTACGATACTTTACGTCTTCATAAACTGGATATATGTGGACACGGCCTGGGTTATCAACAAATATTTTGTATCGTTTATGTGGTGGGTTGGGTGTGGCGAACTTTTAAGTAAATTCTATTTAATTGATACATTTGTGTTGTAGAATGTAACCTTTGTTGTGGTATTATTTTTTATGTGTTCTATTTTTAAAAATATTTGAATGTTGTTGTTTTGTTGTTTGCTTAGTTACTTACTCTGAAATAACACACGAGTGTCAACAATACATCTTTTTTACTTATTTTTATAAATAACTCAGAACATACTTATATACTAATAACTTACAACAATTTGAATTGTTTTCTTACGTTATACAGGGTCATTTTGATATTGCGTTACTAAATGAAACCACATACTAGTCTTCATCTTTGCTGACATTGTGCCAAAAATCTTCCATTAATAACTAATATTTTAATGAAAAATCCTGGTTTTACTTTTCTGATTTTTCGATCATTTTGTAGTCTAATGCGAGTATGGCGTGTGCGTGAGTGTATTTCTGACTGAAAGTATAATGTTGCCGCTGTAACTAATTCTCTTAGAGTATTAGTGGTGGCTTAAAGGCGTGTAAAATTAAAATTAATTTTAAAAATATTTATTTTGTTCGAAACTTATACTTTTTTATTTTACCTCTACGGCTCAAGTAACTTATTGTAAAGTGTTTCCAAGTAGATAATTATGTGGTTTCATTTAGTAACACGATATTAAGATGATCCTGTACATCTATCTATACATATTATAAAACAAAGTCCCTAAAAGCTGTATGTATGTGATCGATTTACTCAAAATCTACTGAATGGATTTTTGTACGGTTTTTACTAACAGATAGTGCAATTCTTGAGGAAGGTTTAATGCCTAACTATAGAGCTGAAGAATTTGTTTGTTTGACCACGCTAATCACTGAAAATACTAAATCAATTTTAAAAATTCTTTCCCTAATAGGAAGCCACATTAATCCTGCGTACTATAGACATACTTTTTATCCCAGAATCAGATAAAGCGGGACTTATCCCGGAAGAACTTCCGGAGAGGAGTCACGAGCAAAAGATACTTTATAATATAAATATGGAATTATCGGAAAGAAAGGTGTAAGTATTTCTTCTTATAATGGTTATTATGAAATTATAAATATATTGCAAAATATACCATAAGGCATATGAATACAACATTATTTAAAACAACATCGATAATTCCCACTGAATTCAGAGATTCGAACATCGATTGGTATATTAACATTTATTAATATTCAAATATAAACGACGAAACGTTAAACCAACAGAATACGTTTAGTTTAATTTTGAATAAATTACTAGACGGAGTTTTTGAATTTTTTTGACATCGATTAGGCGTTTCGCAAAACTAAACCGTATTACCGTAACGTTGTACTGTATTTTGTTTATTGGCTGGTGACTTTAATCGTCTATGATCATGAATAAATTCTTGGTGTATAGTCAGCCACAAAAGTTGCTGAACAATTTCAAAACTTTAAAATGCTTCTTCATATTAACTTCCATTACAATAGCCTTTTTCTTCATCTAAAATAAAATCGACCCTTTGACATTTATTTAATTAAAGAAAAAACGATTATTAATTAGAAAATGAAAATATAAAAGCGTCTTAAAATTTTGCATTTGTTAAGCTACTCTTATACCCGACTGATATGTTGGTGGTAGGATATTTGTACACGTACGGATAGCGACCACCGTACATAAGATGTAAAACCTGCCATGCCTGCCTGAACATGTTAGCGTTTCGAGATCACCCTATGTATATAAAGATTAAAACCGGCTGACATAGTTATGTCGACCGGCGTGGAAGTCATCTCTCGTCAGTTGTCACTTTATTTGCACCACTTCACGTACCAGTAGGGGCAATGGAGTATGGAGTCACTGCTATACTTGTACCTATAGAAAAAATATACTGACAGGCCATAGGCTTCCTACAGCCTTTCGTACAGTACGTTGTTTTTTATAAGAGTTATTTTATCATATCTAGATTTTTTTTATCATATATCCAACTCGGTAAAAGAGCTAAGAGGTTACGGAAGAAATACAATATGTGAGACCCCATTTAAAGTTTCATGGTATAACCTCTGTCGAAACAACTTATTCATAGACAAAATTCGTGTACCGCGGTTTTACCTAATATTCAATAATTTTATTTATTCTGAATACGAAGCCGCTATGGCCGTGTACCTAAAACTGTATATTTACGTGTATAGTTTTAGGTATTATACCGTTAATTGAATTCCGCCTGAATGGTTTAAGTATGAAACCTGTATTTAAGACTACGCTTGGAAATTTCATTCCCCATACGAAGCGCTGCGAGACTACCCAAAGATGGTTTTCTTTAATAATGGTAGTACAGTACGGTCTTATTACTAACTGAACAAATTCAAAACTTCCAGTCGCCTTCACTTTCGTGTTCATATCGATAATTTTTTCTCTTCACAAGAATAAAAAAGGGATTTTTGTGAACAAGGAAAAAAAACAATTAAACAGAATGTTTGGGCAATGTGAAGTTTTATATCTGTTAATTTACTTCTGTGGCTGACTGTACCTGAACTACAGTAAAACTCCCTCATTAATTTTTTAGAGAAACATGTTTACAGGGTAATAATGAATATTCTGTTAATTATTATTGGTCATTGTAATACAGGCTTAGAACCTAATGCTGCGGCCGTTTTAAGCTACTATAATAAATATAATTAAAAAGAAAATTTTTCTTTTGTGAACTGTAAGTGTAACAGCTAAAGAAAAAGCTATACGATATGCCACAACACAAACTTCGCTAAATTAAAAGCCATAAGATATATCACATCATAAACTCCTCTTAAGTAAAAACCATAAGATATGCCACAACACAAACGTCATAATTTTAACAAAAAACTTTGACTCTTATCGGCAATAAAGAAACTTCCATGTATTGGCTCGTGTTTATTAATTATATTATAAAATAAATTTAATTGCTTTCAAGATATCTAATAATTATGGTATCAATAGTTAAAAGCAATAATTATATTTATTAAAAAAGTAAAATGGACTCAAAAAACAATAATAATATTAATATGAACATTAAATTATCCACTACAGGCATTTAAGCGTAAAAAAATATGTAATAAAGCATAATAATGTCTTAGACTTTTTTTGACCCAGACAGCCTTGGGAATAAAATCTTTCAGCTCATAGGCAAATTACGTAATATGCTATTACGTTAATGGCATCATTAGTTTCTGAAATGAAAGGTTATCAATTTCGGAGTCTAAAATTAGATTACCAGAGTACATCTTTTTTAGATTTAAGAAATCACATTTGAAGATAATATGAGGGTTTATAGAGTTGACTGCCTCGGTGGCGTAGTTGTACTGCATGCGCGGTACGGCAGCGCTCTGAGGTCCTGGGTTCGAATCCCGGGTCGGGCAAAGTGATATTTGGGTTTGTCTGCTCAATATCAGCCCGGAGGCTGGAATTTGTGTCCGATATGGCGATAGGTTCGCCCCCTATCACATCCTGGGACGGAACACACTTGCCGAAAAGTGGGTGCCCTGGTTGCACCTCTGCATACCCCTTCGGGGATAAATGCGTGATGGTGTGTGTGTGTGTGAGAGAGTTGATCATTTATATCAAGTCCACTTGAGATAAACACAAGGGAAGAAGAATATTCTGGTATTAAGGACATTCAACTATATAATTAGTTATAAACCGCCCAAATTTTTGCTCCAAAATTTATTACTAATTGGTAATAAGCCGCTGTCTTATTTCAAACGTCCGTATGACAAGATGTCAGTGTCCTTAGATAATAAATACAAAAATAGTGTATTTACAGAAAACATGCTAATATTCCCATTAAAAACGTGCAAATCATGATATGGAAAAAATATGGAGTGTTTTACATTGATGTTTTGCTTTTTTATGATAAATTGAGTAATCACATATGTGCAAAATTTTGTATGACAATCTTTTGAATGTCCGCTCTATATTATAATCTCAGAACATTTTTTTTCAGATAGTTAAAGATTGTTGAATATTTTATTTTTCGTGTTTAACTCAAGACGCCGCTAATCTTTCTTGTTAAAGTTTTTTCTAGAGTTTCATTGTTGACTCAAGTTTTTCCGTTTTGTAATGCCCGTCCTTTAGGAACAAACTTCGCGAGATCCTGTTCTTTATTGTAGTCGGACATTTTTGTATAATAAATTAGTGTTATGGTTTGTTAAGATCTAGAATTAAATAAAGACCTAAGAATGTTTCTCAGAATTTGGTGTCCTGGGTACTTATAATTTGTGTTTTTAAGTCTGAAATAGAATTTCATATTTACGTTTAAAGTTTTAAGTTTAAATTGTCCTTTCGTGACTTCGTATATAGCTGGCTTTAGGCAAAGAACCTACTGGATAGCAGTACACAAATAAGAACTCACCATTACGAAGCAATGTTTTTACGAAATGATATTTACGTCCTGGAAATGTTATATGATTTCTTATGAGTTATGTTTGAACTAAGTTTTCTGATTTGGCTATTCGTTTTACTAAATAATAAAGTTTGTGAATAAGATGTATAAAATACTAGGTGAAAGTTTTCGATGTGACAATTTGTACAAGAATAACAGATCTGTTATAATGAGTACTAACGATTCTCCGCGATGGTTAATTTGTACCTTAGGAACATATGGCTATGGTCGGATGTCCCCATGAACTTGAATACGTTAGTAAAATATTCTTTTTTGTTTTCAGTTCTGTTCCTATATCCCTAGTTTTGTGACTAAACCGTTTTCATAAAAAGAAAGTCTTTTCATATATCCATTCCACACTTGAAGTTGATAAAACATAACTTTGCTAAAAGCAAATCACAACTCCTTCCAAATTCTCTCGCTGTTGTGAAAGTTACCAATATAATTTAGCAACCGACTGGAAACTATAATTTAGTTCTCGCATCTATTAGTGAATCGGACGCAGTGCTAGTGAGTGATATACTCTATATAACGTATTGCGAATTGAATGGTTGTAGAATTTGAATTAAAATGGTTTATTTTTCCTTTGGTGGCGTGGTAATATGATTGCTACGATAGCCTACTTGGGAGTGAAGCGGACTGCTAACACAAATGCACGGAGGTTCAAAACGCGAGGGCACGCATCTCTGACTTTTCTAAAGTTATGTACAAAATCAAATACAAAAACATTTATTCGCACAACACCATGACACATTCAATTTACAAAACAAAACGAGATGAAAAAAAAATGTTATACAAAAAAGAAATAAATAAAAAAAAGCAGAAAAAAAAACACACAAACACACAAATAAATAGATGAAAATATAACAAGCAATAAAATCGCAAAAAAAAACTAGTGCATCATCCCGAACGTCATGGTGTGCGTGCGAAACGGGTCCCATTCAGCACAAGCCGCGGACGCGCCACGGCGCTGGTCTTCCATGGGCCCGACGCGTTGAGTGCGCACGGACGTGTTGCAAAAATGTGTGTATTCTTTGTGAATGATCGCTTGCTTAAACAGTGAAGGAAGAAATCGTGAGGAAACTTGCATACCTGTAAAGTTCTCCATTAAAATTTCGAAAGTGTGTGAAGTCAATAAAAAAAATTAAATCGCCTTGAAACTTTCGTGACCTTATCAACAATAGTTTTTTCTTCACAAATATAAACTTTAAAGGGTTGCCTTTAGTTTAGATAATCAAAAAAGAATATTTCGATTAATGTTAATGTGTAGACGAGTTTTAAAGTTTTTAATTTGTTTAGCTACTTTCGTGGCTGACTGTACGTAACGCACTCACCATAGCCGATCGGCTAGAAATACAACGTAACATTTCGCCCTTGACTGATTCTGTAAAATCACCTCCCGATGATGTTCCGACTTCTTCCATCAATTAATATCAGTTTAGAAACAAAGCGGGTAAGTTTCAATGGAATTAAACGGCCTGTAAAGCGCTTGGTGAAGTTTTCATTTTGTTACGTCTTGTGATGTAATAGGTATAACTTCTACCAAGAGGGTGGATAGCAAATCAGTTATTTTTTTAAGTATATTTCTTTATTATAAAATTCATTAATATCAGTTAAGAAACAAATAGGGGTAGTTTCTGTGGAATTAAACGCAATTAAAATTGTAAAGCGCTTGATAAAGTTTTCATTTTGTTTACGTCTTGTGATGTAATATGTATAACTTCTATCAATAGACTGGATAGCCAGTTATTTTTTTAAAGTTATAATATTTTTTTAGGAATATTTGTTAAATACTTAGTTGGCCTAACCTGATCTATAAGAACTATGAAATCACATATTTTGTTTTAGGTCTTATACAAATCGTGTTTATAACTTATTACAGGAATCTGTCGTCAAAATCACGATTCAAATATTTACTACGCTGAGGATTACCAAATTAATCTGGCGAGTTCATTCCAAACATATTTTTAATATAACATATTTTAAATATGTAAGCAAATGGTGCCATTAGTGACAGAATTATACGCGTCGCTCTAATATTTCAGAAATGTTAGAAACAGTAATAAAAAACTTGCGCTACTCATTATTTCTGACCCCCGCGACTTTCACATGGTTCGTATTTGTACAGAAATATGTTTTGTATGATATTACTAAAAGTTTTTTTTGAAACTATGTTTATTTATTGTTAAAGAAGGCAAAGTTCTGCAGTTTTTTTATTTTATAGTAGTAAGGAACACATTGCGAAGTAAATTGACCGTGATATTAATGGCTTTCCACTACGTCATATTCTGCAGCAAGCGACCATATAACTGAAATATGCATTGTAAGCGGCGATAGCCTAGTTGGAAATGGAACGGACAGCTGAGACGGATTTCCACAGGTTCAAAACCTAATGGCACCTCTGACTCTCTAAAGTGATGTATGTATTCTTTGCAAATTACTGCTTGCTTGAAGGAAACATAACGAAGAAACCTGTATACTTAGGAAGTTCTCCTTATGAATGTCAAAGGTATGTAAAGTCTGCTAACCCGGACTAGACCAGCGTGGTGTACTAAGGCCTAATTCCTCTTAGTAATAGAAGAGGCCCGTTACCAGCAGTAGGGTAATATATAATACAGCGCTCATATTATGTTTTTTTTTGCAAAGGATAATAATCCATGTATATGCTAAAACTAGCTTTTAATTGTGCTTAAAATTTTCCTGGATAAATAGTAGCCTATAGCACTGAGGAGCAACATAGCCTCTTATTAGTAAAAAATATCAAAAACGATTTAGTACTCTCTGAAATTAGCGCGTTCAAACAAGTAAAAACTATTCAGTTTTGCATTATAGTATCTATACGTACAATAGCAAAAAAAAAGTTTGCAAGCCCATTTAACACGATACTCGTTTTATACAAAGTTGTGAATCACGTAATTTTGGTTTTCTTTTTAATTTTTTTATTACAAATGGAACACCTTATAAATTAATCGCAGGCACGAAATCTCACGTTCCTTAAAGCAATTACTCACGAGATTTTAAAAAGACCTCAAAAATTCTTTTCGTACAGATCGCTTCCTTGGGCATCCGTAGTTAATTGCTTGGATTATGATAATTTAATTTTATTCCGAACCGGAACAGCCTGTTTTACATCTAAAGCATTTTTAATAATGAAATTGAATGAAAATTACTTAAATGGATCTTATTTTGTGATTTACTGTAGCTGACTTTTTGGTGTACTTTGTATGTAGGTATGTAATATACCAATTTTACACTCTATATTCTAATTCTCAAACTCCATAATCCTTGACAAACCTCAAAATTTATATCGGAGCGTTGGAGAACGGAGCATCGGCATGTGACGCCGCGCCGTGGACAATGGCGGGAATGATGTATCAGGCCAGGTTAGTGCTCGTGCTATGTGGACCGGTCAGTTACGTCCTCACGATGAAATAATTTGAGACATACTCCTACTACGCAAGGTACTTTTTGCGCACTTGCTAAAACGATTTTTGTAATTACGTAAATTATTATAGTTTGTTCTTTAAACTGACTCATTACAGTTCAGAGAAGGTAAAAATAATAATTAACTTGATAAATACAACACTTATTGATTAAAACAAAGCCCGAATTGTGACTGTACACAAGCTGCAAAACCTATCACAGTGACCCTTGTAAGTGTGTCGCGTTTCGGGATCAGCCTATATCCAGTTTCAAACAGGCGTAAAATAGAAATTACGGTAATTTTGTAGTACCTTTAAAGGTAGTGTTGTACCTTTGAAATGTATCTGAAATTCTCATATTTGGACCTTCTCATTCGACCGGTCATTAAACCTTTATTTTTACATATATTCTGTGTAACTGAGCTATAAGTCCGATTACGCAAAAGTGGATAAAAAAAATATAAAAGAAGCATAAAAAAGAGAAAAAAGTTGCCTCGCTTTGTATTACACACGGGGCGGCATATTATGATAAATAACATTCTAAGTAATTACTTTCAGCACATAAATTGTGGTGGGGTATTCACGTTTTTTTCCTTTACACACGAGTTTTGTAACAGGCCTTTTAGTGGAAAGAACAATTTTGTAGTATTTCATTAGCTTAATACTTGGTATATTTATTAAATGTAGTAACATATTTTGACTTTCTCTAACGCGTTTATCATCCTACACCGCCTTTTTGTCGTGTAGATTCTTCACTGAATAAATGGATCACTGTGATACTTATTCTTTACCGTCCCCAATATCAAGAGATACCAGAAGATGCGCGATTAATCTTAAAGGAAATATAGAGATTAGGAAAGCTATGAATGGTTTTGGGTCATCGAAAATTTCATTCACTAATAATACGAAACGCAACTGCAAGTTGTCAGTTTGGTTTGTAGTAAGACAATGATACCCCAGACAAGCCAGTGGATTCGTGTTATAGACAAATATTTCTTCAGCCTAGTTTTACCACAATGTAACCACTTTAGCCTCTTACGTTTAATAATTTAAAAAAATTAAATGTCCGCCTGATTAATCACACCAGTAGCGAAATGTTAAGTTGTCTGAAAGGTAATCCGACACAACATATATGTGCTTGCATAAATAAAGGCTGCAAATAATAATTAGATTCTACATAAATTACGAAAGGGAAGCTGGCAGGAATATGGAAGGTATATGGACATTTCCCCACTGTATCACACTAAGTGAAGTCATCCAAATTTATGTCCATGACTCACAAACTTTTGTAAAGCCGTATACACCAGTAGCATATCAGCAGTACTTCAATATTTGTCTTCAAAGATTTATAGTTCAGCATGTAAAGGCAATTCGCATGCGAACGCAATTCTACACACGCGAGTCGCATCTGCTTCATCGAGATATTCTCTCTCTCTTATATCGCATGCTGGCTTTAGGAATTCAAGGAAATCCGATTGATTCGACAGTTTATAAACTGCAGACGGATTCGATTGACTATTTTTGCAAATGCACCATTGGGCGTCAATAGCATGAAAAATATGATTAGGTAATCTATACTATTATATAAAGCTAAGGAGTTTGTTTGTTTGAACGCGCTCATCTAAGGAACTACTGGTTCCAAGGGACAATTTATTTTAATGTTAGATAACTCCTTTATCAAGAAAGGCTATATCACTTCACGTTATGACCCGTATATAAGATATGTATAATAGGCGCTATTATATCAGTTATGTTACGAAGAACAAGGTTATATGCAGATATTGCTATCCTGTTGTCACTAAGACAAGAAAAACACTGCATTGCTACGAAATTTCTGAAAAGTCTGTAATGCCAATTGTGTTAGTGAAGCTAATATTACTAACATTACTGTAAATCCACATTTTAAGTTAATATTTCAACACAAAAACAATTATAGATGTCTTCATTACTTACCACCAGACGTATTTATCTCATGAAAATGCTAATTATATCACCTGCTGACTACATCAGTCAATTGTACTGGCGAACGTGGATTATAAACTTAAACATTAATACCATAGTCTGAATTACGCAAACATTTCAAGAGTTCCACTTCGAAGCGAGCGAGTGAATATAGTTGGCTCGTTTAATGCCTCCATAAACATAAGTTAAGCGTCGTTGACATGCTCCGCGGCTTTCCTGGATTGTTGATTGAGTGAACTTGAGTTTCGACTTTTAGATAAATCTGTTTTATCCTCTGCGTTCGGGATTTGTGGGCTCTGTGCTTGGTTTTGCATTTCAATTATTGCTGTTTTCGATGTTATGTTTATATGTATCTTAGCTATGTGTGATTTTCATTATTCTATTGTCCTAAATCTTTACAACATAGGATCTACTATGCGTTTGTAGTACACATGTCTTGTTGATGATTTTGGCTCAGGCTCGAATTCACAAATGATATTTAGTTACGTACGGCGAAATACTATGACAATAAGTCTATCTTTGTGTGTTCGGCAATACTTTCTTCGCAGTGCGTAGGCGAAGGGGCGCTATGCTTCGGTAATAATGAGGTACAACCTTGCTTCAGTTGTCCGTCAGATAAACAAAGCCGAGTAATGCCAATACGATGCATTTGGGCGCACTGGGCATCATATTTATTGTTTGTGAATAAGTTGATAATTTGAATGACAATTCTCGTCATTCCTTTAAGGAATCCAATCCTCACAACTCTGTTTAGACAAAGGGACTTGATAACAGTTCTGTAAACCTTGGATATTCTTTATTGCGATAGTCTATTACAATCATAGTAATCTTTAATTTATCCTGCGTCGGGATGGCAATCGACATTTAACTTTAATTCAAGGTACGAAAACTTCATCAAAATGATTTCTATTGCATTCCATGTAATCAGATCTGAATAAGATATATCATTTTTATAAAAGATACTCTTTGTTTACATATTGTTGCGCGGATAGTAACTACATTTAGAACACGAAGACGCGCAACAAAATCTTACACGAACTGGAAGCTTCCTGGTTCAAATATTTGCTTGTAATTATAGTTCGTATATATTGTTACTCATACGTTAATGTCATGTGTACATTATGTGTTCGTAGAATGTTGAAAGGTATTCTGGTTTAGAGAGTAAAGGGTGTTATTTATATGACAGCTTCAACATCTTGGGGACATATGGTTAGTTTGAAATACTTCCGCAAGATTTATATCACGATAAGAAATGTTTTGTAAGATTTTCGATTACACAGATTTGATTTTTTTAGTCCGGTCAAAGTAGTCAGTCAAAACAAACAAAAAACACTCGTCACGCATTTATCGCCGAAGGGGTATGCAGAGGCGCAACCAGGGCACCCACTTTTCGCAAAGTGGTTTCCGTCCCATGATGAAATAGGGGGTGAGCCTATCGCCATATAGGGCAAAAATTCCAAACTCCGGGCCGATACTGAGGGGAAAAACCCAAATATCATTTTCCTCGAACCGGGATTCGAACCCAGGACGTACGTCACTGAGGCAGTCTGGTAGTAGTAGAAGACATTCAAGGTTGCAAAAATTCGCATAAAACTGAAAATTTGTACAGACATTCGGAACACTATTATAAATAAAGCATCGAAAGTCCCCAACAATCCCCTTTTTCCCAAACTGTTTGTTTTTTTAAAGGTCAAAGTTCGCGAAAATGTTTTTTTTTGCGTTTTTCAACATAACTAAAGCTTTCAAAGAGGCTTCGACAAATAATAGATATATCACTCAGCCATGACATTACTTCCGCAATGTATTTGTTGTTTCTTTAGGAGTATTGCAGCTAAACGTCGATGTTGGACATCGACATTTGGCAGCCAGCAACAATAGAATTTTGGTAGCTAGCCAGCGGAACAGCTAAATCTTCACTGCACCGAATCAATGGAATTAAATTTATGTTTTGAAAGTAGTCCGATTCTGAGTCGAAAGTTGGTGATAGAAGTCAAATTACTATAAAAAAGCTACAGATCCAAAAAAACTAATATACGTTAAAGAAGTGAAAAATTAAACAGTTAAGAAAAAAAATCTGCAGATCCAAAAACATTAAAATCCAAAAAAAGTGTAAAATTAAATTTTAAAAATATGTATGAGGTATATGTTTACCTTAATTAATATTTCTTCCGTAGATATGGTATATTATGTAACAGCTATTCACTATTTAATTTATTAATGATTATATAGCCTATGACCTTCCTCGATAAACAGGCTATCCAAAACATAAAGAATTTTCAAATTGAACCAGTAGTTCCTGAGATCAGCGTGTTCAAACAAAGCAAGTCTTTAGCTTTATATATTAGTATATTAAAAATCGATAACCATGCAATAATTACTACATTATAGTTAGCAATTATAAAAGACTCAAGACAAAATTTGTTACTTATAATGATTATTTTTTTAAATTATACTATTTTTCGGATTTTATCGCGGTTTTAATATTTTAGTTTTCTCCCGACGTTTCGAAGACTTTGTAGCCTTCGTGGTCACGGGTAAGACTGAGGTGTTGGTCATCCGCAAAGTCAAAGACAATATTTACCTACATTTTATAATTATACAACCTTTTAATTTTAGCTGTCGATGGGCCGATGATTATTTTTTATTAATAAAAATATAAGAAGAGAACAGACGAAGGGCCTCCTTCATTAATATTAATAACCAGGCGTCTAGAGGTGTTGGTAAAGGATTCAAGCTTTGATTGTTATTAATTGCCTTCATTAGTACGGAATGGTGATTCTATTGAGAGTCCGTGAAAAATGCGTCGCGTGTAGCGGATGGGACTAGAAAGGCTATTAAGTCTAAGTCGGTTAAAAGGACGCTCTGTCTGTATGTGTATTTAAAGTTCGAGGCAAAACGATCTGGTGAACCCACGTAATGGGACGGCGGAAATATTTAGGAATTAAAATAAAAGTATTTTTCGGATTTTATCCCGGTTTTTATATTACATTTTTTTCCCGACGTTTCGATGACTTTGTAGCCTTCGGGGGGAAGGGGGGGTCCCCTGAGATTTCATGAATTTAATGTCTAACATTCGCGTAAATATAAGAAATCATTAAATATTTAGGAAGTCAAAAAACATTTGTTATAGCTTATACAGGGATATTTTGACATTTTTTGTATGAATTATTAGTTTGTGTGAATACCTTCCCTCATGTTAGATTAGATTTGGGTGATTTTTTTCCACAGATAAACCATGTTCTGAGCCAATATATATATATGTATTTGTTATACTTATTTCGGAACAGAACACAACTTTGACAATGGTTTTCACGTTAACGGAATTTAGCAATGTCTGTATAATTAAACATCTGTTACAATATTTACAAATAATTCCATTGCACGCCTTGTTAGTCAAGATGTTAAGGTTGTTGAACTCTAACAGGTGAAGTTGCGGGAAATGCCAGTTTTTACAAAAATCAAAGTTAATTACACGAGTGGACGTAGTCATGTAGAAACTGACGGACGCCTGTTTACACTTAGCTTATTATTTCCTGCGTTAACTTCTTTTAAAACGATATGGTAATGTGGTCTCCGCACCTGATGGTAAGTGAAGAGAAGCCCAAAAACATGTCGACCTTCAAGAGATAAACATCCAGTTCGAGTTATACCAGCCTAACTAAAAATATTGGTTACAATGAAACATATTTATTTATTTATTTTTATTTATTTTATTTATCAAATTTACCAAAAATACAATTTTCCTTATGAACTAAGACAAATAACTCTTAGGTGGTAACATACTAATAATATTAAATTGAGATCATAGGACAAAAACAATACCTCGGTCCCTACACTAGGCACAGCCTGTATCGTAGGCGACCGATTTACATACCGCGTTACACATTATAATAAAATAAAGTAAAGTGCGAAACATCAATGCAAGGTTTTATAAATTTGGGTCTGAGTTTGTGGGTGTATAATACGTGTAGTTGAATGAGGGTACACGTATTGAAGTGTCTGTGTGTCATGTGTGTGTGTGTGTGTGTGTGTGTGTGTGTGTGTGCGTGTGTGTGCGTGTGTATTATGATTGTTTAGTATGAGTATAATTGTATGTGTGTTGTGCGTATGAGTTATAGTGAGCTACTGGGCTACTTTAAGTAGTGCTTCAATGTCGTTATATTCGAGGGAACATAACCACTTCTGGACCTTAAATTTCATTTCTCTGACTGAACAATGTTTAATTATACAATTTGCGTTACCGTTTACTTTATTATAAATATGGGGATGAAGAAAGGCACTGAATCTTCTTGCAAAAGATGTGTTTACTTTTGATGTGGGTAGTTTATATATACGATCGAGTAACATGTTTTTATGTTTAGGCGAATCTAAGATGGTACGATGCGTATTTAGCATAACTCTCAGGATAAATAGACTACGGACTGAAAGAACTTGAGTTTCTTTATAAAGACTAGTAGTTGGATACAATATAGGCTTTTCAAAGGTCACTTTGAGCACCGATCTTTGTGCTCTCTCTAGTAACATCATATATGACGCCGCTGTACCACCCCAAACTATAATACAATACGATATTACAGATTGACAGATTGCATAATAAACAGTTTTAAGTAGTTCAGTGGAAGCTGA
Source organism: Manduca sexta (assembly GCF_014839805.1). NCBI lineage: Eukaryota > Metazoa > Arthropoda > Insecta > Lepidoptera > Sphingidae > Manduca > Manduca sexta. Next base: position 12,487,384 of record NC_051127.1, read on the forward strand.
AGTGCGTAAGTTTTTAAAAATGTATATGAGTTTTCGAACTCTATTTGCTGACGTGATCAGGTGCTCTTTAAAATTTAGTTTTTCGTCAATAAGTACACCAAGGTACTTAATACTGTGAGATTTGCTGATAGTTTTGCAGGTGCAGTGTAAATAATTAGGACAGGTATGAATTCGAATATTCATGTTGGACGGTGGGGCCGAAACTTTAGTTTTGTGAAAACATATATAGGTTGTTTTTGATAAATTGAGTGTCAATAAATTGTTTTGTAGCCAAATGGCAATGTTTTTCATTCCTCTTTCGGCTACATCAAAAACTTCCGACCAAGTATTTGCATGAAAAATAACTGCCGTATCGTCTGCGTAACATATGATATCAGAATTACTTATATTCGTTTTAATGTCATTTATGTATAAAATAAACAATATAGGACCTAATATGCTTCCCTGTGGAACGCCGAATTCTAAGCTACATGGATTGCTTTTTACTTGATTAATTTTAATACATTGTTTCCGATTAATTAAATAGCTACGAAACCAATTCAGGCAAATACCTCTAATACCTAGGAGTTCCAATTTTCGTAACAAAATAGGAATACAAACCGTATCAAAAGCTTTGCTTAAGTCAAGGAAAACGCCTATACAAGCTTGTTTTTTGTCTAATTGTTCTACAATAATTTTAGTCGTTAAGTCAACTGCGTTTTCCGTTGATTTGTTTACACGAAAACCAAATTGCCTTTCTGATAGTATATTGTGTTCGTCAAGAAATTTTATCAGGCGTTTATGCATTAATTTCTCTAAAATTTTTAGAAAAGGCCCTAAAAGTGATATTGGACGATAATTACTAGGTTCAGATTTGTCCCCTGATTTATGGATAGGAGTAACTGCTGCCATTTTCCAGGCGGATGGAAAAATACCCTGTGATAAACTAAGGTTACAAATAAATGTTAAGGGCATAATTATGTGGTTTTGAATGGAGTATAACAAACGGTTTGACATACCATCCAGGCCTGGGGCACTGGATGGTTTCAAACTAACTATCAAGGATTTAATCTCTTCTTCGTCAGTGGGATCAAGAAATAAAGATTGTAAGGGTGTATTGTCTATTGCTACTTTGCGGGCAAGTGAGTCCTGGGTTTCGTTAGAAGTTGACAGTATATTATTTGCTAATTGTTTTCCAACACTGGAAAAATAATTGTTACAGTAATCTAAAGATTTTATTACAGAATCTTTTGTTTGTGTAAGCTCTAATGGTACTTGTTTAGTGATCTTTGTATGTGTAATATTTTTAATGGTATCCCAGAGCTGTTTTGGACAATGTTTACTCTCTTCTAGTTTATTAGTATCATAATTTTGTTTTAATTTACGAATAATGTTACCGTAGAAATTTCTGTAGCGGGTGTAAATAAGCTTAATGGTCTCATCCTTTGGGTTCTTGCGAACCCTAGAATGTAAGAGGTCTTTGTGTTTGGAACACCTAATTAGACCAGGAGTCATCCAAGGTTCGATGGTAAATTTTGAGCGACTTACTAGTTTTTTTACTGTGTTTTTACTCAGTATATCAGCAATAATAAATTCAAACTCAGCAACAGCTTCGTCGATTGTACTTTTATTGATGACCACGTTCCAGTTAACCTGGTTTAATTCAGCATTAACCGAATCGTAATCAATTTTGGATATCAATCTTCGTTTACTGGAATATTTATTTATTTTAGTAACTACCCCTGCTATAACAATGTCATGATCTGTTATATCTGTATTACACACAACTGATTGTGTTTCGAACTTTGACGTAACATGAATATGATCTAGACATGCGTTACCACGTGTGGGCATATTAACTATTGGTTTAAGGTTCAGTTCAGCCAGTAGACATAGATAGTTTGCACTTGTATTTATATCCGAGTCATTTTCTAAATAGGTGTTTATATTCGTATCACCAGCCACAATTACACATTTAGCGTCTTTAATCATTTGGACAGTGCAAGACAGGGAATTTAGAAAGGGCGAGGTGTCAACGAAGGATGGGGAGCGATATATTCCTAGTACGGTTATATCGTTTCGTATAGAAATTTGAAGGCAATTTGCTTCTTCGATCAAAGGTTCAGTGACCTGTGCCGACCACTGGTTGTTAACATATGCGACAACCCCACCAGCTCTATTTATGTATTTTGTTGTCCTGTAGTTATTGTATCCTTTTAGCTGTGGAATAATGGAACTATCATTTATCCAACACTCCGTCAAAATAATAATATCAAATGACATGCGGAGTCTCACAAGTGTGGTTAGAAACGCATTAAAATTATGTTGTAAACTTCTGATATTTAAAGTCAAAATCTTAGTATTATATTTATGCGAAAACATTGCGCTACAAGATTCAGGTTTACTTACTATATGGCACGGCATTACAGACGAATCGAGTTCTCCTAGTATATCGTAATTAGCCATTATTTATTATTTTATTTGTATAAAAGTACATATATTCCGAAAAAAGTAAGTATGCTTGCCAAAAGTAAACCGAGAAGGCACAACGCAAAATTTTAAATTGATCGGTCTCTTTATTATAAGGATCGATTTCATGGATTTCGTTAACCTCAGTAGCTTTTTTATTCATTGTGTATGTTTTTATTTGGTGTGTATTGGTATGTATGTTTTGTGTATTCAGTGTGTAAGTGTATAGTGTAAAACTATGAAAATATAAAATAAAATTAAACTTGTTATAAAATAGGCAAAAATAAAACAAAAATATAAAAAGAACAATCTAAAACAAGGTTGTGGTATATAACATACTGACAGTTTACTCCTGGGCATGCGGATATAATTTAGAAGTTTTTGGCTGGCTTTGGAGAACTCTATCGATGTCTTCCTTTGATTTGATGTGATAAACATCCGAGCCTTTGCCATCGTGTTTCTTGACGAAAATGGATCCGCCCTTTGTCCAGCAGTATTTGAATCCAGCTTCTTTACAACGAGTTCTACATTCGCGAAATAAAATCCTGTTGGCTCGAGTTAATCTTTCATTGAAATAAATGTTGGTGGTTATGCCTTCTATGTTAAGGTCATCCGTAGTTAGCCGTCGTGACTTAGCTGACTTGTAGAATAAGTCTCTTGCATGTCGGCGAGAAAATCGGACTACCAGCGGTCGTGGAGTTTTCATTGTCGCATTTTGACGTGGACCTACGCGGTTTACATAATCAATGTCGGAATCCGATAGATGCGAACCCACTTTGGCGGCTATAATTTTCATTAAGTGTTGGGGGTTCTCATGTGCTGCTTCTGTGATACCGAGTATTTCAATTTCATTAGACATCATTGATTGGGTGATAGAGTTAATTTGGTTCTGTAGTATACAATTTTCATTCATTAGGTCTACAATCTTGTTAGATTTTTCTTCAGCTGCTGTCAGTCTGCATTCCTGAGAGGAGAGCGTAGATGATAATTCCTCAATCCTGCTTTCACAGCGTCTCAAGGCAGTAATGGCTACATCAAATTCTGTTTTCAAGGATGCTATTTCAAGACGCAACAAACGTATTTCATCCGTCAGTTTATATAGAGGCGAATCGATGTCTTTGTGCGATGTAGTATCGGACTTACTGATGGGGTTTTCAATATCAGAAATATTTCTTTTCGACTGACATACACAATCAGGACACTTCCATGTTTTCCTTATGTCACTGCTCACATTTGGGATGTTGACACAGAGAAGATGATATCTTTTGTTACAATTTAACTTTGTGCAACAGACGAATTTTCTGTCGGTGATTATATTTGTACATGTCGCGCAGCAGTTACCTTGTTTAGGACTCATATTAAGTAAACGCTTTCTATAAATCACAATCAATTGTATTAAAAAATGCTCTGTTCAATCTGGCAACGTGGCACGGGGTTAGCTTAATGCAGAACTTAGGCGAAAGAAATGTAGTGTACAGAGCGGCAACGCGGCATGGATTGAGCGTGGAATTTGGCAACGCACCCGACGCTTAGATAGCACGAGTTGTCGTAGGTCAGTAAATTAATTATTTTGAATTGTTATATTCTCGTATTATCACTTTTTAAAACACTATTTTTCACCTCTGTTTTTATATTTCACTTCTGCAATGTTTATAAGTTGTAATGTAATAAAAATATAGTACTCTTATTAACTTTATCCACTATTTCAACAATAAAATTACGGAGCGTATGCAAATAGATGTGCTTGCATTGACGGTTCGCGCACTATCTCCGATATCTCTATGTTTGTTTGGTTGGCAATCAATAGTTAGAATCGGCTTTTAATTTTGTAAATCTTGTTACATATTATTATAGCTTGAGAACGAAGTATTTTTGTCTAGACATTTGAAGAACAATAGTCGTGCTTATGGACTCTTTGATTCGTCTTATAACTAAATAGTTGGTATATTTTTATAATATGGGGGCGATAATAAAAATATTTCATGTCTAATTTCTGCCAATCCTAAGCATTTTCTAATTCAATATATTATTGTTATTGAGGGGGTCTATGTCATTAATCATACGAATTTTGATTTCAGATATCTTAATATGTATATTTATAAACCAAACGACTCTCACAAATTTTGATGGATCTGTAAATCTAATATAGATTTTTTTGCTTTACTGCCTGACAACGTTACCACTAAACGAAATAAATGAAGATGTGTTTAATGAGGAAACGGTAGTTGGATCAGTATCTTCACAGTATATTTAATTTGTATGACAAGCGGACGAAGACTTCTGAGAGTGGAGATGGAGAGGCTAGAGACGTCAGTAAAAAACTGTTTGAACTAAAATTAGACAATACTAAAATAGAAGAAAACGAAAAGGATTGACCATTTTTCTTATGACATATAATTAAATAGATCTTCGACTTTGTTTTTCTCATATTATTTTTTCGTAATGTCGTCATGTCGTCAAAAAAACCAGAAAGCCGTTGCCTGCAACTTATTCTATATTCAAATGTATTGTCATGGATATTGGTGAAGAGAATTGTTCTCATTGAAGTTATTTACATCATCTCATCCGTATAGCAAGGCCTTTCACCCATTATCGAATTTTATGTAGCTTGATACATTTCGATATTCTCTTCTTATACAATGCTCAGTAAACGGATGACTAGAAAAATTGAATCATTTATAAGTAAACCCTTTTCCATTCTACCGGGTTTTGCCCGGATGAACAAAGTATCAATACAAAAATTCTTCAACCGTTGTATCTTTCTTGGAAACTGAAGAACCATTGACTCAGGTAAAATATTTAGTCTCAAGAATGCTTTACATGTTTCATTTCAATCTTACCTTACATATTATTTATGTAAGTTTGGCAATATATTTGTTAGAAGTAAACGCGGAAACTGCTAAACAGATTTGGTTGAAATTTGGCTCACGGATAAACTATGTCCTGGATTAATATATAGATTATTAGGTAGTGGGTAGTATTCCAGTAAAGGTATTTGACATAGTAGAAGCCGCCAGCCGAGTCAAGTCACAATAAAAATTAGGTCAGGGGCCCTATTCCGTTTACGGGGACATATATTTCATTTTGCTATTACGACCGTTCAAATCGAAGGGCAACTTTGATAGCCATATACATATGTGGGATTTTTGATTTGCTTGCCTGTATAGCTATCGAAACTGTCCTTCAAATAGAACGCCCGGAATTGGAAAAAAGACGGATTCGCCCCTATATACGGAATAGGGCCCCGTGACCTTAACTGATAGTAAAATTATATTATTTTTCTATAAAAAGTTGAACGAGAATGAATGTTATTACATCCAGCAGAAGGACAATATGCACCGGTGTTTGGATTTGAATCTGCAACGAATCACATCTGCATTGTAATGTCCTATTTATTGCGGGTAGGCGAGTCCGCATGAAAAATACAGCCAATATCCGCTAAGCTCGGACGCTGTATCGATAATTCAATACGATTAATTGTATCTGTCTGATACATCGTCAGTTATATTAGTTCGATAATAAGTAATGTTTTGTTACATGAAGTAATAAGGCGTTTAGAAATTATAAGAAAATTCAGCAAGATCTAAAAGTCTAGAATTAGGTAATTGGAGATCATATTTAATATTTTACTTGCTTTGGCATATAACACGCAAATTAATTTTGCTTATACAATCAAAATCAAATCCTTGTTCATGGTAAGATTCAGAAGTCCGTGGTTCCACTCGTGTAAAAGTCCTTTTGACAAATTGATAAAAGTTGCAAAATTGTTTTACCCTCCGTTACTATTTCTCATGCCTCCCAGTTGTGTAAATACTTATATTTACATATTTTTCTTCGTCAGTAAACATATTTCTTGACCAATATCCTACGTAGCGTCTAAGTAAAGCAGAATTTTAAAATCGCCATTTTTCATCTCTCAGTTCCTTTGCGTCAAGAAATTTTTACTTAACACTCTTAATTTATTTGAACTCTTAGTTTATGTCTTTTTAACGACGCTTAGCTCATCTTAACACATAGTAATCCACTTAGAGTCTTTCTAGTTTTAGTACCGTCTGTCGAGAATTCAATTTTGTTGCTTAAATACGTTTCGAGAAATCACGTACACCTTGTTTTTAATAGGTTTTAAACTTTAGAGCTCTTCTTGTGAGTTTGTGGTTATTCCGATCAGTTTCTGTAGGTTGTTAACTATACTTAATAAAGTAGGTGATGCTGCTATTGTTTATAGGTTAGGGTTGTGAACAAGTATTGACGTGCCATTGGGGAAATCATATAAAATGCGCATGTAACGTGCCATCCAGGGCTTATTTTAGCTGTCCTGGCGGCTTATATATTCGAACTTTTTTATTATTATTAAATATATGACGGCCGTTGTTTTAAATTGTATTGAATAATATATTATTAAAAAACCTTTTATTTCGCCTAGGAGTTCGTCTAGTCCTCCGCCCAGCCTTGAGAGATGACTGGAGTTCTGTTGGGTTTGTCAGCCTTACGATTCGGCGGTGAACTGTTCGAAGAGAAGAAAATATCGGCCGACTGCCGGGCCATATCTCTAACACTATATATACCTTATACAATACTAACTTTAATTCCATAGTGGCCATCTTCGGCATATTAGAGGCGCCCGGGGATATCGGCGTCTAGTATCCCAGGGTCACAAAAACGTACACAAAAAACTTGCAACGTGGACTAATAGCGGACAGTCCTCTGCCCGCCCGAGATCCGTCAAAGCATTACAATACCTGCGATAGAAATCTATACGGTCGTCTCCATCGCGATTTAAATGAAAATATTTGGAGTTTAATTAGTTCCAGTTTTAATCATAGGTCAATGTTCGTCCCGATAGGTGTCGCTGTTGTCGAGACTTCAAATGAAAGTAAGTTTACATGAAAAGCGGTCTGAGGCAGGACAGCTTCTGCCCACAATCGTAAATATTTATGCCGGAATGCACAACCCATATATTTTGTATATTTGGACATAACGGTGATATGTCTATGTGGAATGTCTTACTCGAAGAAGGGTCATATTTATGACGGTTTGCTCTTGGAGTCCTAAAACTGATGGAGTTATTTCAAGCAGAGGGGTCATCGAAAAGGCTAGTGCGTTTGACCTCCGGTTTTGTAATATTGAGCATTAATTTCTTAAATGGTGGTTGGAATGTAGGTCAATTTTTTTTTCAAGTGCTATTTGTAAATCTAGTCAGGAAATAAATTTTATGTCTTTACAGATTACACTAATCCAGCTTTCGGGGGAAGCGTTTCAAGAAACAACCATTCCGTTAAAAGTTTTCACATTTATTATATTAGGAAGAATTCACGCAAACCCATCTCCACTACACTTTTAAACTCAATATAAACATATCAAAGTAACTCACTATAAAAGCGCTCAAGCCTCAAATAAATCTATAGCAATCCATCAACATTTTATGTGGGGGACAGCAGTAAAAGTAAACTTGTGGACCGTCGACTTAATAGCTCGCTTAATTGCACATAGGCCGCAAAGATGGCCTACGCGCTAAATTCCAGCACTGAGTGTTATTTAGTTATTTACGAGTGTTGCCAGCCCTTCCCATTAGTGAGGTCTCGTTAGTACACGACAGTAAATAAAATCAAGAGATTAAAGACCGTTTTGTGTACGCTTTTCGGTCGTTAGTTCGATTTCTTGGTTTTACGCTTTTTGTTTAGCTTCAGTTGCGGTTGTAATTAATCTTGTTAAACTATACAACCCCTTAAAAGGAGGAAAGACATCCGGGTATTACAAACAGTGGTGAAACAAATTCAGTTAAATCATACGAATTACGCAACTTGTTAAAATAATCATTCTTATTAATGTTAATTAAAAATGCCTATGGTGTGGTGGCGTGTTTGTATTGAAAGAAAGAAAAGAAAGAAAAGAAAGAAAAGGAAGAAAAGAAAGAAAAGAAAGAAAAGAAAGAAAAGAAAGAAAAGAAAGAAAAGAAAGAAAAGAAAGAAAAGAAAGAAAAGAAAGAAAAGAAAGAAAAGAAAAGAAAGAAAAGAAAGAAAAGAAAGAAAAGAAAGAAAAGAAAGAAAAGAAGGAAAAGAAGGAAAAGAAGGAAAAGAAGGAAAAGAAAGAAAAGAAAGAAAAGAAATTTATTTTGCAACAAACACAAGTTACATAAACATAACAAACAAACAAGCGAAACAGACAAAAAAAGCTTAAAACTATGTTTGTCACAAAAAGGTACCAATTCAGCAATATGCTGACTGTGAAGCCAGCGCTGATCTCCCCTTGGGCCGTTTGTTGGAAATGACGTGACGGAGGACAAAAAATAAAAAATAAAATAAAACAATATGTATAATTGCGTATGCAGTACGACACCAGTGTGAGGTCCCGCGTCGGACAAATCAATACTGGGTTTTGCTCAGCTCACTCAGTGTTCGCCCAGTCTGGAATTTATGCTTGCTACGGCGATAGGCTCGCATCATGGGCCGGAACATACATGGCAAAATTGAATGCTCTGGCTGTACGTGTGCATACACAATTGGATATAAGGCGTGATATGTGTTACTTTAAAATATTTTCTTTGCTTGGCCACCGAATCTCTAACAAAAAATACTACGTTCAATTTATGGTCTAGTTAATTAACAACTCTAGCTATGTTAATATAAAAAATATATTACCATACGACAATACGTCTCGTTCATTTATTCACTCACTACATCAGTTGAGATCAGCCATGAATGAATTGAGGTGTAACATGTCAATGACCCGATTCAACAATAACAAAATGGTTAGAAACTTAGTTATATATTACAATCGAATTAAGAATCGTTTGTTTTGACTGGGTCATGCCATATAGAATCCAGGAGTTTTTTGCAGCTTCACCTGCGTGAAGTCTTTCTCCTTAAAGCGCTATAGCTATGCCAAGATCCATCTGTACGATGCCAGCGCTATCTATAAAAAAGAAACAGATTAAAAAAAAAAATATTTCCTACTGAAGAAAATTAGTGACATAAAAATTTGCCTAAATGTTAATCCAGGTCATTGTTTATGCGTGTGCCAAATTCCATCCAAACCTGTTTAGCAGTTTTTGGATTTACTTCTAACAAACATCCAAACATTACATTTATTTCATTAGTAAGAAAAGCAAATGACGTATTATCTTATTCATAAGATTATTGATCAATGACTCTCCACAAACTTCGAGTGGAATGAAGAATGAGTGCAGCCTTATGACACACTTTCCAGATGTTTCCAGTTCCTGTCAATGTCGAAGTGTTCTTTGTGTTTGATATCTTAAACTTTTGACTGGTTTGTCGTCAAATGGAATTAAGTAGGTATGTGAATATTTCACACACCGTACAAAATTTTCACAGAACTCTGTAGACGCGTCTATTTGAGATACAGGTCATAAAATTGCAACGAGCTGTCAATATTTTTTCCATTATTTCCATTTTCAGTCACTTGCGATGCAACAGCTTAGAGTATTTGACCGTGCCTTAGCTATTTAATTTTAACGGCCTATTTCACAACTACTGAATATATGGTACTAATTACATAAATATATAAACCGACCAAATACAAAAGGCGCACTAATCTATGCTTCCAAATGGTAATAAAATCAGTACTATCTACATCAGGGCCCTTATTCTGTATGATAGTGTAAACGCGTAACGCGGCCGTGTCATGTTATCTTCGAGAAATGTGCGTGGAATGGTATTCTGTAAGCCAAATCTCTATAGTCCTAAACATGACGCGTTGTGTTGCGTGCTTGTTACGCACTGTCAAAATAACATGTGAGATAGAGAATAAGGGCCCAGCTGTCGATAACTGTCAAAGAAAATTTGCTTGAAAATTTGGAAATAAACTGAGACGAGGAAATATTGTTTAAAAGTTAAGAGGGTAAGAAGTGGGGTAAAAGACCAATTAGATGGCGAGTGATCACCGCCGTACGAAAACAACAGGTTCTTTTCTCAAAAGTATCTATCGAGAATATGGATATATGTCGAATCAGCCGAAACAATGAATTTTCGATGATTTTTCGACCCGACGATCAAACTCAATTGTTGGAGATTGTAACCTTCGTCGTGACTTATTATTTTTTATATGTTCTATTTTTAGAACTAATTGTATTTTGTTTGCCATAGTTACTTCTCTTTAGTCCGAAATAAACACTCATGTCAATAACATCTTTTACTAACTTTATTTAATTACTAAGAACATATACCATATTTACAACACGTTATCAGCACGAACGCTTAGTTCTTTTTTTTTCACGTTATTTAGTAAAAATAAAGTTGAATATATTTTTGTGTGACTAGGAAATAGTAATAGTCTGAAAATGTCACATGAATCTGGAGATGTTTCGAGTATGAAAATTCCCCTGCGTCGATCACATCTTTTCCATTTCCCTTGTTTGAGGATAAAAGATGGATATCCAACTTGGAAGTTCAAGATGCGAAATTACCTTATCCATGAGGATTTATGGGAAACAATTAGTGGATACCGAGATGGAGACACAACCCCTGCCTCTACAAAGGTACGCAAAGACGCAAAGGCATTAGCAAAGATATGCTTATCAGTAGAAGGTGCAGCGATAACCCATATAAGATGTGCGAAAACTGCATCTGAGGCATGGACTTGTTTGCAAAAGCCTTTGAAGATAAGGGAATAGGACGAAGATTATTTTGGAGCGTAGACTGTACAGGTTGAGTCTATCAGAGTTCAAAAATATTGAATTATATATTAACGCAGTTATGTCAACCGCACAGGATCTTGCGGATATTGATGTAGTCATAGAGGACAAGTCTATTGCTGCAATACTTTTGGGAGGTCTAACTCCAAGGTATGAACCTCTCATTATGGCTTTAGAAAATTGCAATGTAGACGTGACTACAGAGTTGGTGAAAACAAAACTGCTTAATGAAATGTCCAAAGATATTTTAGACTCTGTTTTTCATGCGAAGAAGAAGCCTAAGTCAATGAAGAAGAATATAGTTTGTTATGAGTGCAAGACACCTGGACATAAGAGACCAGACTGTCCACTGAGAAATAAGAAGGAGAAAGGCAATGCGGTAAATACCAATGATACGATATTTACAAGTCTTAATACTTCTGGAAACCCAAGAAAGGACATAATTTATGTAGATTCAGGTTGTACTAGACACATGACTTCTAGACGGGACTGGTTTCAGAATATCTCCATACAGAATCAAGGTACTGTTACTGTCAAATGGAGAACAGATTAAGTGCTGCGGAATTGGAAATATTTCAATAAACACGCCCGAGAACGTGGTCAACAATATTAGTGATGTTGCTTATATACCAGATTTGAAAGCTAGTTTGTTATCTGTATATAAAACTGTTGAAAAAGGGTTTTATTTGTGTTTTGATAAAAATGGATGTAACTTTTATAAATCTGATACTTTTAATTTTACAGGTGAATCTGTTGCTCATGCCTCGCCCTGTGGTGGACTGTACGTTTTAGATGGTACCTGTAAATGTTTCCGAGAATGTGGCGGATAATTTTTTGACAAGATGTGCACTCTGGCTGTCAGGATAGTTATCAAATTTGGCATAAGAGG